>NW_015112653.1:527133-546729 GCF_001443285.1 Poecilia latipinna | reverse complement strand
TTTTTTTTTTTTTGCTTTATTATTGTGCTAACACAAACAATAGATGTAGGCTGCAGCGCTGAAGTCTATGCCTCTAGTCTTATGGTGCATTAACAGTATCTATTCCCCACATTGACTAATGTCTCCAGAGGGTTTTCCTTCCCGAATAGCCAAGTTCCTCCTTCAAATTAGCACTTGGCTCAATCAAAATTAAATGCATGTATTCTTATCACATTTTGAGGCATGTCAGAATTCATAATGAAAATCCTGTTCATGTTTTATATAAGTGGGAGGAGAACATTTCAATGGGTAGATGTCCTTGGGTGAATGAGGACATATTCAAGAGGGAAGAGAGTCTCACTGATATGAAAACGTCTACAATAAAAGAAGCAAAGTACAATGGTGCGACAGTATTTTTTTTTATCCTCCAGAGATTCTGCATAAAGAGAAAAAAAAAGAGACAAGAATAAAGATTTTTGGGATAGCTATATGCTCCTAGTAAATGTACCATTATTTTCATCTATGAACATATATCACAATAATCCACCTCAACATGCCATTGCTACAAGGATAAAAATGCAGTAAAAACAGCACAAACACAGTGCTGACTGAACAATAGGGTGTTTTTATGCAGAGGTATTTTAAAAGTGTCAGTTCCAGCATAGAAAAAAAAATGCATAAAAATATTGAGAGCACAGAGAACATATTAAAGAAGATTTGAAGACACTGTTTTTCTAGTAAGTAAACTGGTGCATATAAAAGTATTCATAACTTTTGGACATCTCTTTTTTTTTTATTTTGTCAAGTTTCGATCATAAAGTTCAATGTGTTTTATCCGAGTTTTACGTGGTAGAGTACTGACACAAAGTAGCACACAACTGTGAAGCGGAAGAAAAAATGATGCATGGTTTTGCATTTTTTTTAAAAGAAAAACATGTCAAGTGCTCGTGAATTTGTGTTCAGCCACTGCAATTACAGCCTTTAGAAAGTCTCCACCAACTTTGCACATCTAGAGAATCTTTTTTTAGCCCATTCTTGATTGCAAAATAGCTGAAAAGGCTTATCTAACACAAAAATAAGACTTAATCTAATCAATTGCCTTGCAGCTCTATCTATGTGTTTATGGTGATTTTGGAAATGGAAGGTGAATCTTTGCACAACTCGTACCATTTTTGTAGCCTCTAACATGTGCCTGAGATGTGGACCTGTGAAGCTCTTCAATAGTTAATTAAATCTCTCAGCTGCTTCTGTTGTTGATGCTCCTCTTACCTGGCCTGTCAGTTTAGGTGAAGACCTGCGTTTGATAGGCTTGCAGCTGAGCCACACTCTCTCCAAAGCTTGGGATATTGTTTTAAAAACATTAAACTGACTTAAACTTCTGCACCATTTTATCGCTGATGTGCTCCCTGGTCTCTGTGACATTTATTTATTTTTTATATTTTCACTTCTGGAGCTTTTGCGTAACAGCTAGCCTTGTACTGAGGTTAAAATTAAAACAGGTAGGCTGATTAGGTCACCTCAGAAAGCAGCTGGTCAAACAAGATTATATAAGTGGTGTGATAGGGGTGTTGTATAGATGCACAACATACTTTTCAGATTTGAAATAGAAAAATGTAATATATTTCATAATTATATACCACTAGGTTGTTGGTTATCATCAAGAAATGTCAAGACACATTTAAGCGAAAATGAAAAACAAAAAAGAAAACTTTGTTTCATGTTTATGGTTTTAAACATGAACCTTCTAGAGGTGTCTCTAAAGTTCATTTAAGAAATAAAGAGTCTGCATATAGAAGAATCAGTTCAAGTATTTTTAGTTTTTAATTATCTCCTTAGATATTACACAACTAGTTTTTCAATTAAAAGTAAACCTGTTTTCTTGTAAGTTAATGAGAATTCACATCATATGTTTGTCATCCACACGGTACTAAAAGGTTAAAATTTGACTTTGAGCAGGTGCTTTGGGAAAATGGAAACATGAATTTTATCAAACTCTGGCATTTTAAAAATGCTTATTAAAATAGGAACCCAAAAGGCCTAAATCAGGGACTGTAGCAGGTAAAAGAAATATGCTACACCCTCGATTTACTATCGACAGGAACATAAATATACAAGCACCACATATAGTGCATTTGACATTGAGAGTAATAGTGATAAAATATTTGCATGCTTTATTTGCCCTTGTGAAAGGTGTCCCGATATAATTACCATTATGATTAATGTACAGAATTCCCCACCGCCATGTGCGCCGCATTTTGGAGTGACAAGCACAACAAAATTAGCATATCTAGCTCTATGTCTGGCCTTTGATGAGTTGTATGCAATGAAAAGCCAAGCGGATGCTTGTGAAGTCCAATGTGGATATTTGATCTATGTGGGGAGCACGCCGAGAAGAACCCCCAGCGCCCCTGCCCCACAGAGATGAGAGGTGAGAAGGGGAGCCACTCTGCATGTCGTTTTGCTAAGTGGAACATTGCAAATTGCTGTATTACATGTAGCAGCTGCTGATAGTTTAAAAGACCTACATTCATAATTACCTTCAACTCATGATTAATGGATATGTTTATAGGAATAAGCTATTAAATCTTAAGGCACTGCAAATGTTCCTGGGCTGCAGCACTAAGATGCAAAAAAAAAAAATGCTAAAAGAGAAAAAGTATCCAAAAACATCTTCGAAATCAATATGAAGGAAAACATCCAAACCACTCAGGTTTCGCCTCACGTCTCCTCAGATGTTCTCAACAAGACAGAACTGGCAGCAAGTAGCTAAAGATAGACACAATGAGGCATTGGAGGGGGTTTTGTTTTATGATGACTCGGTTTGGACCTGGCTAGATGAGACGTTGGCACCCAAATGCCAAATATTGACTCTAAAGTCAATACAGAACCAGACAGTGATCAGGGGGATTGTTTTCGGAAAGTGCTGATCAGTGAACGGGTTGAAAAGAAGAAAACCACTGGGAACTCTGCAAAGAGTTTTTTTTTTTTTAGGAAGAAATAAACCATGAGAATCAAAGTGTTCACACATCATGGGAGAGGCAGATGCCAAAAAATGTCTGAACAATTACTCATATTGGAGAAGCTTACATTAAGTACCTTGGCACCTTTGACAACAAAGAATATATACGTCATCGGTTTTGTTAGAGTATATGATTTTAGCAATAGATTTGAACAATTCTTTTTCCATGTGCAATCATTACACAACATATCTGTTCAGAATTTTTTTGAGAATATTGTGCATCTTTTGCAATCTACACCCTGTCAAGATAACATAACAATACATATATCTCATTAATATGTGAATAGATGTCCTGAAGCAAGGTTGCAGAGAAGCTGTATGCTTTTTGTGGCCATTAGCAAAGGCCTTGTAGAATCAGAACTATGTGTTTTTGATCATTCTTCCTACTAAGATTAACAGAATTCATTTAAGACGGTTAGTTTCCTAGCATTTACGGCAGGGCTAAGGTCAGATCTTTGTGGAGGTCAATCAGAAATCTCAATGCCAGCCTTCCAAAGCAAGATTTGAAGTGTGCCTTGGATAGTCGTTCTGCGGGGATACCCAGATTGATTGTGGTTCAACCATCTGACCCAAACTTGTTACCCTCAGATAAAAAGAAATTGGTCCGGATGCTCAACACCTCAAGTCTGCCAAAAACGGAAAACTGCTCAAACTCCAGAGTGACTGTTCATAGTGAAGCAAGTTTACAATCTGCCTGGACTGAGAGGGAGCTGTCCAGAAAATAGTCATTGTTCCAACTGGCATCTGGAAAAAGGTCTAAGACAAAGAATACATTATTTGCGCAAAAATAAGAGCTATGTGTGGAGGAGCCACGGTGAGGCGTGAGTGGAATGATAAAAATGTAGGACTACCTTCAAATTGTTCACCCTACCTGACCCCAAATAAATAGTTAGATCTTTGAAACTTGGACTCAACCCTGTATGGCAACAGGGCATTGCTTCAAACAAACATCAGAACCGTTTTGGAGCACAGGCAGGCTAAGGCAGACTAATACAGACCTTGTGGAACGGACTCAATCGCTGCTGTTTTGAAAATGTGCTAGCTGTTCTCCATAGCCTTGTCCATGACATAAAATGCTCCAGTTTCAATGGAGTTATACCAACTCCACCTAATATCCAGCCAGAAGCTTGTTGATAGCTTCTAAAATCATGTAGCTTCCCTGCAACTAAGCCTGCATGTATATTTTTGACTGTTTGGATTAGAGAAAATCTACAAGATAAAATTGTGTATGAAATTCTTATTTTTTAGACAATGGAGCCCTTGTGTGTTGTACAATCATTTCCCTATGCAAAATAATTATTAAATTAAAAACAAGTGAAACAAAAAACAAAACAAAAAAACAGAATAAATATAACATTTATGACAACAATGAGCGTATGTATATTTCTCACCCAAATAGTCTTACGCATCATTATTTTCAACTGTATTTTATTTGTAACTTCACTGTCTGACTTCCTTAGCATGGCACCCTTGCATAAATTGAATAAGGTTGAAAGAGATAACAGACTGTAAGCGAGCTTCTATTTTTGTAAGCATGAAGCGTGCAGCCCCGTGTTGAGTGGGCAACAGTGTTTAAAAGCAGGATTACTAACTGCTGCAAATGTGTTAATACCTGCTCTTTTTGGAAGAAATAAAAAAATAATAATAATCCCTTTCTTAGTAACTGCAGGTTCAAATTTAATTGGGCAGTTGCTGACAGGACCCAGTAGCTCAAAATACCAGCGAGGATTTAGCTTAAATGAGTCTGACAAACATTATTTTTTTATGGCTGTGCATGCAGTAATATTTCCAAACCAATTTATAAAAAAAGGACAACAACTGTGCGACAGCGATGTGAACAAAACCACACAAAACCAACCTCTGTAGAAGCTTCAGCAACACTGTGTGCTTTTACTTTCATTTGTATGTTGTAGAAATACAGTAGATAATAAAATGAAAGTTTTTTTCTGCCTGTCTTTGTAAGATTAATAAAGTACGTAGCTCGATATGCTGCCACACTCAACCTTATAACAGGAAATAAGGTGCAATGCTGACACTTAAACACGCTTCTATACACACTCTGTTGGTGATATAAATTTTTAAGAAGGGGGGGTTAGCAGGAAAATAGAGTTAGACTTAAGCTCTGCTGGAGGCAAAAAGCAAAATAAGATAAATGTTTGAGTCACAAATAGGATTGGAGTCAAGGAATATTTTACAGACAGTACTTTGTTATTAAAAACAGCAGCCCTGAAAACATAAAGCCTCCCTTTGTTAAAGAAACATTAAAATTGATCTTTGCACTGGGATGTGCAGAGAAGAAGACATAATGAAAGTAAATTCAGGTCAGGAAAAATAAAATTACTGTAGACTGACATAATTAACTTTGTTGATGTGACTAAAGCAATCGTCTAACTGGCCATTTCTTACGTCAGCTCTGGGGACTTGGGGAAGGAACTTCCCTTCTAATCCTCCCCACAGTCAGAGATGGGAAGATGAATTTGGGGTTTTCCAGTTCCATTTTTTTTCTCCAAAGGTTTTAATAATTACTGACTACAAACCTAGGTAAATGTTGACAAGTAGGTATTTTCCTAAAGCCACTTCCTAAGTTAAAATCAAACCAGCCATGTCTCATTTAAATGCAATGGTCATCTGTCTTTGAAAAGTCATGTTCACAGATTCAGAATACAGGAGAATTGCACACTTTTCTTTTTTAAACACTTTTGCATGTCCTGGTTGAAAATGCTAATTTCACACAACATAATCAAATCACTTCCGCTTCATTTTACTGTTGGCCTGTCATATGAAATCCAAATAAAATATATTAAAGTTTGTACTTGTAACATAACGTGAAAAAGTACCAAGGTTTTCCAATGTACTGTACATTCCTTTAATAGTAAGAATTGATTGGCTCCTAATTTTGCTGTTGTTAAATGATTATGTTTGAAATTATGCTACTGAAATGAAAGCTACTTTTTTTTTTTTTAAGATTTTCTTTTACCCACTTTTACCAGGAGTTCCAATAAATTTGCAGGGTGCTGTGTGTATAAATTGTAGGGCACAGTGTTTCTCGCAGCTTTCAGACAGAACAGCCGCTGAAAGAGCCCATCATGAGGCCACTTTGGCATTCATAAGCATGATTGATGACACAAGGATGGAGACAGCGCTTGAGAAATCCCCTCTGCCACGGGAAAATTGATGACTGTTTGGACTTTTTTTGTCCCCCTGACGGTACCCCCCATGCTGAGACAGATTCACATTACATTTTATAGCTGAACAGAGGCACAAACATTGTTGCAGCCATATACAAACACACACACACACACAAAAAAAACAACCACGAGCCATATCGTCTGCACTTTCATCGCAAATATTTTGATGCTTGTTGAGGGAAATGGAGAAACATAAACACGCCACAGATCTATTGAAATTCGTGATCCCTTCAAGGAGCCTCCGGATCTATTTCCACACACGTGTGACTGACAGAAAGGTCACAATAATTTCACGACATATCACCGCTGCAGTGAGGCATGCCGGAGAGGCAAACGTGACATGGTCAGTGCGAGTATTTACTGTTATGGCCCTTTTCATTGACCGGGGCAAACCTGCACAAATCAGAGTCCTCAGCGAAGGTCATTTGCCTTCTGTATGCAGAAGATCACATAAAATATCAGCACAGTTATTTCTGTCCCACTTCTCTGTACTTACTGGCAGTAAACAGAGATGGACGTCAAATGTTAGTGCTGAATAGAAGCTCCGCTGAATCCAGCAGACTGCTGTGTGACTCACTTTCCATATCTAGTCTCAGACATTGGGTAATCCTCTCAGAGGAAACTGAGACAGCAGGGACGGACAAGACCAAGCACAGATCAGATCCTTAACGAGTGCTGCGGAAATGCAGACTGATGAAGAGCACGGTAGTTAATTTGTCACACCCGAATTAAAAAGTTTAAAGTTAGACGCGACTTACTGACAAGAGTGCGGTTTGGGTTTCTGGATGAGCGAACACCAAGGTCTTTTATTGCAATCCACAAGTTTATCGGGATGTAGCTGCTGACAGCTTTCAGCCATGGTCAGCAGGCAAAGGAGCAGCCTCAGGGTTGTCAAATTACCTTCTCAGCTTTTAAACTTTGGATCATAACACAGTCTACATGCCGACATGTCATCTGACCTGGTTCCTCTAATCAAACACAACGGCTCATGGATACGAAGACTTTCATTTTTAGCTCTAAAAACATGTTTTGAAGACCAGTTTAATCTATGTGGAGTTGGCATGGACTGGTATGAGATTGTTATGATATAGTCAGATTGAATGAAACATGACCTAGTTATTCTAAAACAGAAAAGCAGACTTACTTACGACACTGCTAAAATAATGTATGAGAATTTGTTACTTTATTTTTTATTGTCATTTTGACGGTCTTAAGGAATATAAATATAATACATTATAATATAATTGAACAAAATTTTTGCAGAGATTTTATTCAAAGACATATACATAGATTCATTACTCATATACAATAATTTAATAAGTTACAATAAATTTGCTAATAAGGGTCATTTGTCAGAAAAAAAAGTAGATTTTGAAAATAGAAAACCTTGTTTTATGACATTCCTGTCATAAAAAATGTTTTTCTTTATTGGTCAGATGAAATATTTTACTTCTAAATGTTGACCTTTCATCAGCTGTAAGAATTAACAGAAATAAAGCCTTGAAAACACAAGTCTCTGTGTGTAATTAACACGGTAACTAATATACAGCGCTTCACTTGGTGATTTGAGTTTCAAAATTAAATTAACACTTTAATAATAGTGTAATTTATTGAGGATGAGTGGATGTCAACTGTTTGTTTCTGCTAAATTAGATAATTACGAGTTTCAGCTAAATAGACCCTCCAAATTCAGTTCCTAAGAAAATGTGAATTTTGAGGCGTTAAGGGAGCCCAGATTGCTTTGAAAGCAGTTTTCATTCTGCCTGCATTCTTAGATCTGGTGTCTCCCACCTTCCTTTGGCTATACCTCGCAGATTCTCTATAAGGTTTAGGTCAGGTGAGTTTGCTGACCAGTCAAGCACAGTGACCCAGTGTTCACTGAACCATGTGCCAAGTGGTACTTTGAGAGTGAGGGCAGGTCTAAGGTCCGGCTGAAAAATGGAATCAGTGTCTCCAAAAAGCTTCTCGGCATAGAAAGCAGCAGCTGCTCTGAAATATCCTGGTAGACTTTTGACTTTTGAATTGATAAAACATAGTGGACCAAAACAAAAAAAGCTTTGGAAATGTCACTCTGCTCTCCTCTTCCTAGAAAATGAGGACGATAGGAGAAATAGTCCATTTTTTCCCATTGAACTGATTCTGATTTTCCCATTGGCTCAGGAATGGCTTAGTAGGAAAAAACCCCTTCAACTCATGCCTTTTGAGCAGCAGGGCTGAGCCAAGCACTTAAATTTATGATGATTTATCGCTAGCCAAAAATTTAAATGGTAAAAAAAAAAAAAAAGGGTAAGATCTAATGAATAGCATTTAAAAAGACAGTAAAGAAAATCTGCCTTATATAACTTGATGTGTAATGTCTCAGTCTAATCTCATGTCTCACAAAGTAACAGGATTGAAACGCTGCTCATATTAAAAGCTGATGCTCAAAGCTATTACAAGAGATTTCAAGGAATCAATCCATGGAAGCTAATCACTTTACAAGCACAACACAGCATGTAGATAAAATGACTCATTCGCAGACAAGGACCAGTAATATCAGAGCTGAAATTTTTCCCGTATCATCAGCGAGCTGTAAGAGTGTGGAGGCAGCTGCGTGGCCAACAGAAACACGAAGGCTTGTAGAGTCACTCTTCACAGAGACCCCCAAGGACCAACTAACATACAAGTGCTGCAACACGAACTCCATGGTAATGAGTCACTTAAGCTTTTCTCCGTCTGCCACGCATGCATGCTCCTGTGCCACCCCTTAAACAGCTCCTTAACACATTGAAAGCCCCCTGCATTGCCGTGCCACTATTGTTACATAATTACATTTATTGATGTTTTAGGGGCTAGCAGTTATCATTTTGTGTGTATAATTTTTATAGATGGGCTTTAAAGTGGACTTCTGGATTTAAAAAAATGACATCTTTCTATGTTCCCCCTTCTTTTCCTCTGGTTTTATAACGATGCAAAGGTCTATCACTGCCAGCTGTTTATCTTACAACCAGGTAATATTTCAAAGGTTCAGAATCAGAATTCATTTTATTCTCCATATACAAGAAAGCAAGCAAAACAAAATAAAAAAATAGCAACTCAAATAAATACATAAAATTCTGTATGTAAAGTTAAAAATAGATGTTTACATACTCTGCATAGAAAGACATATAGCCTTTTCTGCAACATTACATTACATTTTAAAAAGGAATCTTTGGAGAGATTTTCTATGACCTGACGGCACAAAAATGTAAGCGTCTGGTCATAATGAACGCTACAGTGGTGCAGCAAGAAGTTACTGGGTTCTACAAGGAGTTTGCATGTTCTCCCTGGACTTTTCTGAGTCTTACAAAACGGCAATGAGCCAATATATAAGCGAGTTCCAAAGTTGTTTAAGGGCAAATGGCATGGCATTTTAATCCTGTATTATTCATACATATACAGACAGGCTAGGCAAAAACCATTCACACCAGGTATTAAAATCTGCCCCGCAGCTACCTGGTTTACATGCAAGTAAACATTTCTCCATGCTATTCACTGAACTATCAGCTCAGTGATAGAGATGAGGTCCGCTGTGTTTCTGTAACATCATAATTACATTTAATCACTTGCACTGGGTTATTATTCAGACATTTATCATGCTTGAAAATTACCTATGTTGCATAATGTGGAAGGTCTTTTTGTAACAAAACTCTTGAGGGGTTCAATTATCTATCTTAAGAGACACTAAATGAGGGGAGAAGGTGAATAAATAATGTGTGGCTTCACGAGCTCAGCGTCAGCAAAAAGACACTAATGATAAAAACAAACAGCCCTCCCTCCCCCAACTGTTAGCTGTGCAAAACATCTATAATGCAATTAGAGTGCTGCGTTAAAACATTAAGCATGCTGCCGTTGAGCTGATATTCTGGTTAGGTGGTTGACTCAAGACACCGTGCAACCAAAAAATGCACAGTTCCAAGTAAGCAGAACCAGCCAGAGACGGTTGACGGGAGTTGTGAGGGAATATATGTTCTACTACAAAGCTGTTCAACAAGCATTTAATAAAATTTACTGTCTTCAATCTATTCCTTTAAAGGGCTGTTTATTAGGCTTTAATTAGCTGACAGCAGTGATGGAATGTTCTCCTTCTTTAAAATGAGAGTTATCTGAGTAATAACTGCAGCTTGAAAGAGAGTCCCTTCAGGTCAGAGGGAGGTCCTCCATTACTACTTAAGAGCGATTGTGGTCAGACTGCCAAACCAATCCAGATTTTTAAAATAGATAACCTTCAGTGTGTACACACCTGCATTTAACACTGTCTGGACATGATCTAATTAGCGTGGGCAAATGTTACTGCCAGTTGCAAACAAGGTCAATGTGTGAGTAAATGAGTTCATAAAGTCTGCTAGCCAAGTTGAAATAGTAAGCCCCAGACATGCCGTCTTTCCATCCCGACCCCCCCCCAATCCTTTTAATCAAAAAGGATTAAATGCAAACTCCAGTTCCTCCAACTTAATAGTTAATTCTATTGACAGTTTCCCAGCTCAATATTACATGGACCCCAGGTTGCTCAATGGGACAGAACTAGTACACCCTTTACTTGTGTGGAAAACCCAGAGCTCAGTTTCCAAGAGGCCTTTCTTTCCTGTCAAACTCCTACGTCTATTTAAAGAGGCCATGGCAAGGTTAAACGTCCAAAATGGTCACTGCAATCTTGATTCTACTGTGGGAGAGAAAGATTTACTGCAGCAGCACCTAGACCGATCAAATCATTAGCCTTAAGAAACAAAAGCATACAGGACTGTCACCAATGCAGATAGAGGGAGTCCGAGCAGCCTGCAGCCTCCTCTGGAATTGTGGGTTATTTTCCAAAGTTTATACTGTATTTTGACTGATTTGCAGTCAGTAGGAGGGATCCAACCCTGTTATAAAACATAAAAAGTTTATTTAGGTTCAGGGTTTTTTTTGTGTGTGTTTAAGCTTCCTCTCCATTCCTGACTACTTGTGTGACCAGCAAACCTTACCTTCCAACGAGGAGACTATTGTTTCCAAAGCAGAGAGTGAGGCACAGGTTAAGTCAAGAATAAATTACTGTGGCTTTTGAGGAGTCAAAAAAAAAGTGAAGCAAATAAAGCTTGCTCCACCTTTTTTTTTTAAATAAGAAGTACTTTCTCCACTCTTCAGAAGGACATAAACTTAATGCTTCAAATTGTTATTTATAATTGGTTATTAAACTAACACATTTGCTTCAATTTGGATGATCAACTAGAAAGGAGATCATTCTAAATCGCATGAGTTAATAGAAAGACAATGGAAATGTTTTGTTTGCCATCTTACACTTGTTGCATACAGTTGTTTTAAATTACACTTTTGACAATTTAACGTTTCAATCTAGAAGCTAATTCACTTATTAGTTATGTCATGATTTAATGTGGGATCTACACTGTTAGAATAAAGACGATGCACTAAGCCGCATGTCTGCAGCAGACGATTTTTGCCGAGTTACATGTTGTCTCTGCAGGGATTCTTTTAATCTTGTAACTTCTTCAAAGATCACAACAAAAGTATTCAGGATGCCGTTATTCTGATATTAAAGAAAAAGAGAGAAATGTATCACTCATTTGGGAGATTAGCTATGATGTCAACCAACACAGATCCATATGATTTAATCAGTTTGTTATTCAACCAATCCCTGAACAGGTGTGCCTGTTATCAAATATGCAGCCTTTAACGTGTGCCAGATTCCCTGCTTTATGGAAAGGCTCGCTGATGATGGCGCATTACGCTAATGACGTGCGACAATCCGACTGGGACAGCTTGAAAACAAAGCCTTTTGAACTCATTTAAAACTGATTTGATTTGTTTTGGGCTGCACAGCAAATACTGGTTTCAAGTTCAAACTAGGAGTTATGTTATTATCCAAGTTTAGCTAAAACGTGCACATCATATGCTTATAGTTAAGGCAACAGCAGTGAACGATGCATTAATTAAATGAAAGAAGCATAAGGTTTGAAAATTTCAGTGCACAACAACGACAAGTATGTCCATAGGTGTGCCAATTGCTGTATGCGCTCCATTATGTCTTCTCTGTGTCTTTCTAAGTAATAAATGTTGTAGAAGGTTGCACAATTACAATGACGTCAACAAGAACATTGAAAACAGATGTAGTGGTGTTGCCGGGGTAAAGCGTGACCCATAGATAGAGGCCTTAGTCCTTGACGAGGCTGTCACAGGTACAAGTCCTGACCTGATGACCTTTGCTGCATGTCTTCTCCCTCTTTTTCATAATTCAATTTCTTGTCTGACAACTGTTAATAAATACAGACAAAACCTTTAAAAAAACAAAAAAAAAAAAACAAAGGCACTTGTAATATTTCCTTGCTGATAACATTTTGCTTTCCTTTAGATCTGAACACCTGATTAATATGAGTGATTACAGCTTCAGGTTTTTTTTGATATAGTAATTTTGAATCCAACTGAAAATGAAAGAACTATGAGGCCATCCAATTTTATGCATCAAAGGATGTGTCACTAAGCTTTATCAGAATTTTTTTTTTTTTTTTTATTAAACTAAGAATAGGGCATCAAAGTACATGATTTCGGTCGACGTATTTATAGACAGAAAATGTTGGGAGACTTTGGTTTGACGCATTTGTTGAATAGCGGAAACACAACTGTGATCAGAATAAAACTGATTCCAATCTATTCCTAATTGGCTGAGGCATTATAATAAAAAAAATAATAATAATTATAACTGTTAGGTATGAAGCAATCAGTGGTTTTAATGATTATCATGATAACTTTTCAGCAGTTTATAGCTGTTTTAAAATGAAATTACCATTAAAACAGCACAGTGTTACCATGATTTTAAAAGCAGAAAACCCTTAAGAACACATCCTCTCAGACAATTTATCTCAGAAGAAAGGCAAAAAGATGTAAAAGTAAAGATATTTGAATTTCAAAAGAATCTTAAACATGTTGGACTTTGGGAGGAAAGCATTTTGAGGATGTTTTTTCCTTACTACATTCAAAAGGAAACAATACGAGTAGCCCTTTGCCTCCAGCAGCCACTTAGTGCCTCGAAGGTAATCCAATCAAAGTTAACTCTCATACTCTCCTCAAAATGTTCTCATTTTTCTCTCTAACTGGTTAACAGCTTGGAAGTTTTCTTGAACAAACAGCATTATATTTCAAGGTCTATGTTTTTTTAAGGACAAAACACAGATTTTTTTTTTTTTTTTTTTCGGATAAAAGCATAAAAACGAGTTACAAGATGATGCACTTTGCATGGAAAGCGTTTATTTGAACCAATGATCATTTGTGAATTTGTAAATTATTGTGTTTGAGCGGTGAGTTTGACGAAAACGTGCAAATTGCCATTGCTTTAATAATTTCAAAATTATTAAAGCCACAACCGATTCCACATTCCATGATTCATTTAAACATGCATGCATGAGACAACAAACCCCAACTGAGTTCTTGACAAATAGTTTAAGGCAGCTACCACAACCTATTACTTTTTTCTAATTTCTAAATTTATTACATGAAAACATACAATATGACACTGACCCATGAAAATTACAAAATGACCCATAATCACGAAGTGTTGCGTCTTCCACAAAGTGACCCTAGAGTGACTGTCAGGCCAAATACGTAACACTTTTTAGCACCCCGTAGTAATGTGAGAACTGTATGCCCCAACTCTAATGCCTTTGTCATACTGATGAACTTGATGAGTTTCAAGACAGTAATCACAATACGATTTTTAAAAAATAAAAATAACTAATACTAATTTGTATTTATTTATTTAATTGTTGTTTATCCTAGTGATTAGAGCTTTCAATTTAGAACAAGTTCCCGGAAAACATCGTTGAAACCATGGTAACACAGCTGTACGTTGCTATTTCTTTTCATTTTCACTGGACAGAAGCTGGTTTCAGCACACTTAGTCACTTTTTACACCCGTCAGTCTCTGCTGGACACAGTCAGACCTGAAACCATCAGTGAATTCATGAGGGGACCCTATAGCAGCGTTGGAACTTTTGGAAAGAAGTGAGCATAAATAAAAACAAGGAGCAAATCTTCTCACTTTAATGAATAAACCAGCCAGATCTATAGTTGCCTCACTGGTGCAAGCTGAGGGACGCAGGGAGGTTTCACCTGGTCTTGATCAATATCCAGATAGTTAAAGCCCTTTAAGCAGCAGATCCCTCACAGGAGGACTTTTAAGTGACAGGTGGTTGATATGTTATATGAGTGATCTGTATAATATGCAAGTAAAGGGTAAAAAAAAAAATGCAGCCCCCCTCTTTTTTTTAAAGTGACCCAAATATATCCTTATACACATTCTTAATAAATTACTTTATAGCAATCCTGAACTGTCGGAAAGGTTGCGCAGACTTACCTGGGATCTCCTGGTGAGGAACATGTGCGAAGGCGAAGCCCCTCTCAAGGCAAGCGTCCCTCACCTCGCTGCAGTTCCGTGCTTTAAAATCTGCTCTTGCTGCGACTGACAGCACAGAAAAAGTGCAGATGATAGTCTCTAGTCTCAGCATTGTTCACTTGTGCAAAGGTCCTTCAGTGATTTCGGGTTCCCAGCCGTAAAATTAAAAAAAAAAAATAAAAATAAAACTCCCCCCTCCTGCAGCAGGTCCGCAGGTACTTAATGACTGCTCATGTATATGTTGTTTGGAGCTCAACTAGTATGAATGTCTACCGACACATTTCCCGGAGCAGAGCGGCAAGTCGAAGCGCGGCCAAGAATAAGTGGCGCAGAGAAAAGGACTGTGTAGGTGCCACATGAATTCAAGAAGGTGGCTCAACTTGGTCCAGCGAAAGGAGCCCCTGTGGAGGCTGCGCTGAAGTGGAAATGGTGAGGGCTGCTGGAAAGCGCTGCGTGTTCGGATCAGACGGACCGGCAGGACAGAGCGGGACACAAAATATGGAGTGGAATCTAGCCTCATCCATTTCAGCTCAGCGGGGAAACGGGCTGGACTGACATACAGGAACAAACATGCTGCCACCACTGGTAAATATGGATGGGAGATTCTTAGTGTAAATGTAGTTTTAATTGCAGGATCATGTATTCACTCTGAAATGTTTAAATACAGCCCAACATTTAAAGGCAATGGAATCATTGAGTGTGATGCAGTCTTAATTGAGAAATAATTGAGGCTGCCCCAATAATCTAAATGACTACAAATGTCAAAACTGGAAATGTTTATTTTCATCTGTGAAGACTGGACCCTGCATGGAGGGGACTATGCTTCCAAAGCTTATAAGAAACAAGTTTTGCATTTATTTAGAATATACAGACATAAAAAACACACTAGATATCATTATTTATTGGGAATTACATGCTTACAATAATAATTTAAGATTGTTCCCCTGTGTGAATATGCAAATAGCAATATGGCTTTCCCAAATTGTTTAAAGGCATAATAAAAGCGGACAACTATTGTTTTTTTTTCTTTTCCAAAGCTGTTTCCCCCACACAATAAATAACTCAAATTAGAGATTAAATGTACCTAAGATTTTCAGAGTCCAACAATGTTACTGCAGTAAAAGATTAATTAACTTCAGAAGTTTTTACATGTACCAACACTTTTGTCCATTCAGTTTCATTACAAAAGGTGAGTGGGGAGAACTTAAAATAATGCCAGCATGATGGGAAAACTTTGGCTCATTTCAAATCCAAGTGATAAAAAAAACAAAAAACTCAAACTTTCATGAATTATGAAAAGCTAAGATTTTACAACTCCCTTAATTTCTATCATCTCTACTTGCATTTTCCTCCACCAAAAGGTAACCATGCTGTACCTTAAATCAGGCAAATGCTTACTTATTGTCTCATCCTTCTTTACTACGTACAGAACGACTACAGTAGCCTTTATAACTATAAAACACATGGAGTTAAAGGATACAGTGAGGATCAGAAGGCAAGCTTATCAGGGCACTATTGATTTTTGAAGAGCTTGATCCCTCTGTAGATCAACAGTGGATTAATGTGACTGCCACTAGGATGTGAAGGATTTCCATTAGAGTGGTGTGCCACCTTGTGAAGGTGTTTTCAAGTGTCACCGGCTTGTCTCAGAGGGAAACCCTGCACCAAAAGATTTTGGGTCACATTCTAGGTTAACACAGGGAATCTGTCATGATGTGTAGTTGTGAAGATTGGACCCAAGTACAAAGCAGGCAGGGGCAGTGAGTAGATGGTGACTAATTTAATTTAAAAAAAAAAGTAATTGAAGAAGAACTTACAAAACAACAGGAACACCAGGAGTAAAAGCAGGAACAAACAAGGACCAGGTACATGAAACTAACTGAGAATCTAGTGCAAAGTTAATGAAGAAGAAATGGTTAAATACTGGAAGTGAAATTGCTGTAACAATGGAATTGAAGTAAATGGGTTCAGCTGTGAGGGTAGAGGCGAAGGCAGGCTGAGGGAAAGAAAAAGATGGCGCAGGGGAGCAAGGAAAAGTAAACATTAAGAGGAGAGCAGGAAGTAAAAAAAAAAAAATCTAACCATAACAAAAAATAACTAACCACAATGTACAACAGATCTAACATAAATAAAAGAAAAATAACAACTAAGGAATACTGGTCAAAAGTAAAGACAGAAACTACAGCAAATCATGCATAAATAGGAAAGTAGGACAGCAAACACCAAAAATCCAAAACACAGGATCTGGATAGAACCTTTCCTTCGTTTTTTTTTTTTTTTTTTTTCTTTTTATATTGGAAATATTTGTATTCTTAAGTGATCGTATTATGTATCTTAAAAAGACAGAATCGTTTTTGTTCACGTCGATCCCATCCATTGACAGATCATTTAGACTTTAGGATCCATCAGACACACAGTCCCTTCCTAAAGTATTCACACCTTTTTAACCTTTTGACATCTCACCTTACAACTTCAAATTTCATTGTATGTTATTTGGGTTATTTATGATAGACAAAACAAGTAGTGCAGAATAATAAAGCAAAAAGAAAATGATACAGAGTTTCATGTAAAGTAACAGAAGAAGTGATCTTGGAGTATTGTCTGTGTTAAAGTAAAGTAAAAGTTAATGGCAGGAGAGGTTCCTTTAGTGGTTTCATGTAGGAGAAAAACAGAGCTAAGCAGATAAGTTCAGAGCCAGTTTCTTTTTAAGTCTTTAGGATGAAAGAGGGAGCACACAGTTAGTCACAGCAAAAGTTCAGCCAATGGCTATGTCTAAGAGAGAGACCGGGTTGCACACTGAAAGTAGGAGAACATTACTGGCAGCAGTAGGGTGTGAAAGCTAAACAGGTCAGTAGTGGCTCCTATGTAATAAAAGCTGAAATAACTTTACAGTTCAACTTTACAATTTATGCAAAAGTGTAAAGTAGTAGGAGAATGACGAAAAGTGGTTATTATGTTTTCTGCCAGCTTAAGCCCATAGCAGCATAGCTACACAGACTGCCCAGGATAAGTTACTTTAGGTTTGCAGTTGTAAAAAGACTAAATGTTATGTGTGAATAGTTTTACAATGTGTGACTTGAAATTCTGAAAAATACACCTTTCACTATATTTGTCAGAATATTTCTATCTTAGAATAAAGATTTGAAAGATTTACTTTTATCCACCATGTGCCTGTAAACAATGCAGATTGACACTAGTGTTAACAGTAAAGTACTGGAAATATTGCCTTCTGTTTTAATATTTACATTGAGGATTACAGGAACAGCTGCAAGTTTCTCAACTCCCTTCAACTCAGCTGTGCTTTAAAAGTGTGATCTTTGGCCCTGAAGCTGAACATGCCTTAATTTATTCATGTTTTTTTATTTATAAATACCAGTAGGCTATGTTTTCACATAAATTAATATTTACCATACAAGGGAAATTTAATTCCAGGGATTATTCTCTGAAAACAGCACTTTCTAATTCGGTTATTATATAGTGAAACAAAGGCCCAAGCATGTCTATTTTTAAAAAAAAAAAAACTGAATCCAGTTTATGTCAAATTTCCAGAACTAGTGATGTGTTTTTTCTTACCTTTTCTTTCTGAGTGATTTCAGTGATTACATAGAGTTAAATAACATTCTAAAGATGAAGTAAAAGTGGACATTTATAATCTTGACAAAATCACAGAGAGCTTTTCAGGCAGTGTGTGCTGTAGCCAAGTAACTAAATTGGCTTAGACTGCCAGACTGGCAGTACAGGAAGAAAAATCTAATCTAAAACAGATTGTGCTCTCTACAATCAGGCTGTCAGCTTTTAAAGCACAAAAAATAATCACACAAAAGCTTATTAATAATAAAGTTTTTCGATTCAAGTTAAGTTATTTGCAATTTACTGCTGTCTGAAAAGCACCCTTGAGACTACCACATTTTTTCTGGGAAGCATGTGGCAACTAAGAAGGTTAGAATTACAATATGTTTATATGCCTCCTCTGTTCATATATGTGGAACGCTGGAAAAAAAAAAAGAGACACTTAAAATCCCCAATTTCTCTGATTTTTCTTTTTATATGTATATGTTTGAGTAAAGTTAACATTTTTCTTTTATTTACCAAACTACTGACAACATGTGTCTGAAATTCCAAGCAAAAATTTTCTATTTGCAGAAAATGGCAAATGGTCAAATTAACAAATATGCAGTGCTTTCAGACCTCAAGTAGCCAACAAAACAAGTTCATATGCATTTAGAAACACCAATGTAAATGTTTTAACTCAGGAAGAGTTCAGGAATCAATACTTTTTGGAATAACCCTGAGGTTTTCAATGGGGTTCAGTGCAGTGGTCTCTTCTTTTTTGTCCAGAACCGTATGTATATTTTGCTGGAGAATCCCAGGTGACACAGTGTCAATAAGAGGAAAAGGTTGAGTTAAACACAAACACTAAGATTACATGATACATTGGTATTCACATACCTTGTTTTTCAGACTATAGAGCGCACCTCACAAAGTAAAAAAAAAATAAAAAAAATAAAAAAGGAAACATACATATATAAGCTGCACAGGGCTATAAGCTGCTGGCATCTCAGCTGCTCTCGGTTTTCCACAAGGACGCAGCCCTGCGTCTGCAATGCCGAACCACGGATTCATTCACGCCGAGCTTAGGTTCAACTTAAAAGCTGCATCATATGAACTTCTTTGTGTAGTTTCCATGATGAGGGCGTATGAGTTTAAAAACATTTCTCCGTCGTGCCTGCTGCTAGCATGTGCTTGTTCTAAAACAGGGGTCCCCAAACTTTTTCCTGCGAGGGCCACATAGCTGTTCCTTTCTGTGGTCGGGGGCCGGTCTTAGTTTTTGCAGTAAAAAAAAACAAAGAAATTCTTGTCGACACTTTTGGATAGATTTTTACCCAGAATGCAAATGGAAAAAACCGTGAGTGAAACGGTGACTGACGAGTATATATTCCATTGAGGGAAAGTAAGTTTCACATTTGCTCAAAAGCCCCCTGGTGGTTGAAGAAAAATCCACATATAAA
>NW_015112653.1:492110-524193 GCF_001443285.1 Poecilia latipinna | reverse complement strand
CAGGAACCTCTATTAATGTTTTTCAAAGCTGCGTTTGCAGCCATTTTCAGGTGATAGTGTAAACCAGGGGTCCCCAAACTTTTTCCTGCGAGGGCCACATAGCTGTTCCTTTCTGTGGTCTTAGTTTTTGCAGTAAAAAAAAACAAAGAAATTCTTGTCGACGGGGGGGGGGAAGGGGACGACGACACTTTTGGATAAATTTTTACCCAGAATGCAAATGGAAAAAACCGTGAGTGAAACGGTGACTGACGAGTATATATTCCATTGAGGGAAAGTAAGTTTCACATTTGCTCAAAAGCCCCCTGGTGGTTGAAGAAAAATCCACATATAAACCGGAAAATACAATATATGAAAAAAAACACTGAATGCTCTCTGGTACGAGGAGGCGGGCCAGATCCGGCATTGTTCAGGGGGCCGGACCAAATGACGTGGCGGGCCGGATCCGGCCCGCGGGCCGTAGTTTGGGGACCCCTGTTCTAAAAGAACAAGTATTTAGAACAATGATTGTTCTAAATGCGCTTTCGTCTTTGCTTTCCAATTTTGACTTCCAATGATTCACTTCCTGCTATAGAGCCCCCTGGTGGTTGAAGAAAGATCCACAGAAAAGCTGCACCGGCCTCATGGTTCAAAGCGTGGGAAAAAAAGTAGCAGCTTATAGTCTGAAAAATTCGGTATTTGTTTTACAGTGTTTTCGGTAAAAACGTGAAGATGTCAATATTGTACAATTTCTACATTTCAATAACAACATAAACAATCAAGGCCTATATCAAAGTTGCTCTTGTCAAATTGTTACATCTATGTTTAAGAAAGCAATATCTGATTACACATTATGTGTAGAACTTTGATTCTGTTTTGTCACTACAGTTTTTAGTTCCGTACTATTTGAGGTTTTTGACATTTAAGTAGATTATTTGTTACTCATGTTCTGTTTAGTGGTTACCCCTGATTTTTCCTGTGCTTGTCTTGTGGAGATATATTACACCACATTCCTTTGCAGTGTTCACATAGTCATGGTCTCATTTCTAATTTTTCTTCCTCAGTGCAATTGTTCATGCGTCCCCACACTTCATTAAATTGATATGTACATCATTTATTAATCTTTGCTATCTCTTCCCTTCACTCTTTCAGAAATCAATATCTGGTGGTATAACCATGAGGTTTTCAATGGGGTTCAGTGCAGTGGTCTCTTCATTTTTGATTTTTTACACATTTTTTACACCAATAGAATTATAGGTGTGGGAAGTCACAGGTTAAATACATCACTTGGCATCGTGGGACTGCAGTCATGATAGCCTGTGACATCCCACACCAATGCTAATGCGAATCACAACATATGGCATATTACAATGCATCAGTATTCATTTCACAAACCTGAGCCAAAATCCAAAGCTGAATGTGAAAGATTTAGTACACCTTGGGCTGCTTGCACAGAGATTAGGAGGGTAGGCAGCAGCAAGGTGCCCTTTAAATTGTCACACTTAATTAGTTGATTGTAAATAAGTGACCAACTTTTTAGACACTTTGCTTGTTTGGGACTTTAAGGGGTGAAGTTATTTTGTGCATTGGCACAATTGATTAAATGAACTCAGCTGAACTGAATACAAGGACTGATTAGTTAAAACTAGGGCTGGTTCCAAAAGCTGCTTAATAAAAATGTTTTTTTTTTGTTTGTTTGTTTTGTTTTTTTACTCACCCTGTAGTTTGTCCTAAATAGGTTATGACACTCTAACATGTCAGGTTGCCATTGTTTTGAGGTTGAAACTGTACATGTTGTAAAGATCAGATTGTTCAATCATTCTCTGATTTATTAAATTATCATTTTTATTGCCTCTCGGAATCAGGAATAAGGGACTTTTTACAGCTAAGTAGTGAATTGGAACATTAAAGGTTTTTTGTTTATTTATTTTACCTTCTGAGGCGCTCTTTTTACATCCAAATTGATGAAAATATTGCATGGTCAGACAAATTTATTTTGTCCAGCTTGGAGTCCTGTTTCTTAGTTAATGTTCTGTGGCCCACTGCTATCTGCTTTCCTGGGGGATCAAGGACAATGCACTGCTCCCCATTTTATATCAGCAGAACAATATACCAAATCCAAAGAGGATTTTAGGTTGTGCTTATTCACTCTGAAATCCCTGCACTTGGACTTTGCACAAAAATGGGCGATGTTAAAGTTTATGTGCATAGCATTTTGAAAATAGACTTCTACAAAGAGTGTGTCCAAGAAATGTTAAAAAGGGTGAGAACCGGGGTGAAAACAACAGTACTTAATTGGCTATTAGTGTGATTTCACCAGGCAGACAAAAAAATATTTGTGGGTTGTGGGTTGTGGTGCTTGTCCCGGCCAAGAAAGAACTAAATAAATCACAAGCAATTAATTAGGATTGGTGGTCAGGTCAGCTAAGTTAAGGGTGAAGCAAAAACATACACTGGGCATTCAATAAAAGCAAAGAAGCAAAGAAGTAAACAAAGAAGTAAAAGCAAAAGAAGTAAAGAAGTAAACAAGGGATTTACAACAAGGGATTTACAACAAGTCAAACATTGACAACAAGTCAAACAGATGCACAGTGTTTAGATAAACTGTGAAAACAAACCTGAACTAATTTTTAACCGTACAGTCACAACATAATCCTAAAACTATGATCAGATTACAGCTCAGTTTCCACGACATTGCAGAGTTTTTGACAGAAGAAAGACCCAAGATCTTTATTCTTGGATCTTTGTAAGTTAAGTTACATTCGTGGTTTGAACACTTTTTTCATGTGTGCTTATGAATCAGATGACACATATTTGTAATACCTGTAGAATAAATGGATGTTCTGAGATCGCCTGAGTTCAAAAAATCATTGTGTAGTATCAAATGGAGCATTTTGATCAATTTATGGTCAATGTGTTTTCTTTCTTTAAATTGATATAGGATACACTGTAGATTAATAAATTCAATGTATATTATTGTGAGTTTGTGAGTTTATATGATAGAACAACCCAAAGTAGTGCCTGAACTCCGTAAGGACTACATTTTCTACAAAATATATTTTTCATGAAGTGAAAGGAAACAATGTTTTTTTTTTTTAGATTTTGTGTTTTAGCAGAATTCTGTTAAGTGTGATGTTTTTTTTTGCATTCAGTCCTCTTCAATCTGGTACCCCTAAGTGGACTGATTTGTGTTGAGTAAATAGAGCCCACCTGTGTATACTTTGACCTCAGGCTAAATCCAACTGTTCTCTGAAGGCCTCGGATGGTTTTTAGACAACATTAGCAAACAAACAAGCACACAAAGACCAAGATACACACCAGAGAGGTCAGAAGTAAAGTTGTGGAGAGGTTTAAGGCAGGGTAAGACAATATACAATACTTTGAGAATCTCACAAAGCAATGTTCATAAAAACAGTAACCTGAAAATAATGTGTCATCCATCCAAACTGAGAGGTTTGGTTAGGCGAGCATTAATCAGACAAGAAGCCAAGGGGCCCATGGAGACTCATAGGTCCAAGACTTAGGTTAGCTAATCTATTGACAGGCCAAAGGTTACTTGGGCACACCACAAATCTGGCTTTTATGTAAAAGTGACTAGAAGAAAATCATATGTAGCAAATACATAGCCGAAGCCAAATATGATGACCGTGAAACCAAATGTGAAGTTTCTGATATGTGGCAGAGAACACATACTGAATACACAATTCCTACCATGAAACACTGTTATGGCCACATCACGCTGTGGAGATGATTTGCTTCAGCAGAGGCAGAGAAGCTGTTAAGAGTTGGTGGGAAGATGAATGTAACAATCCTGGAAGCAAATCTTTTAGGACCGGGGGGGGGTAGTTCACTTCCAGCAGGACAGCGACTGCAAACATATCACCGGCGCTACAAAAAGGTGGTTTAAATCAAAACACTAACTTGGTAATTTAACTTGATCATTCTGGTGCTCTGATTTGTATCTAGCAAAGCTTGGACTATTTTGCACAGAAGAGTGAGCAAAAAATGTGATTCTGATAGAGACATATCCCCCAAAGACTTGCAACTGTAACTGCAATGAAAGTTAGTTTTACAAAGTATCAACTCAGGGCGGATGAGTACAAATGTGAAAACCAAGAAGAGGCCCTAACCGCCCTAATCAAACACAGAGTATCGTACACAGAATAATTCAAATTGTTTCACCGAGAAAAAAAAAACACAATATATTATTTTGTTTCATTTATAATTATTCACTACTTTGTGTTGATCTATCATGATCAAAAATCCTTTTTTTTCCAGACTCCTTCCTTGTGCCTCTCAGTCTTGTGGCCTGAGGATGTTGGGTTTGACTTCACATGAACACCTTCAAACAAGGTTTTTCTGGTGGATTTTTCCATAGAACAGGCTTTGTCTTTAAGAAGAGAAAACTTACAAGGACATTTCATTGCAAGTTTCCCTTCTTATTTTAAGATAAATAAGTAATTTGTGATGAACTCAAGCTTGTAATAAACACACACTTAAATAATTCAGCAACTTACAATGCACTGCAGAAAACCTCCGAAACCTCCCTCTGGGAAAAGACAAATAGGAAATTTGAAACATTTTTTTTTTCCTTTAAAATGATAATCGATTTTTTTTTCTCACTTTAAAGTAGCTAGCAAAAACAGAAAGTATCTTTCTTTAAAGCGAAGGTCTTTGGGGACGGCTAAAGTTAAAGCTAACCACCAGCTTTCAAATATTTTATGCAGTGAACTTCTCAACCTGCCAAACCACTCCACTATTCTCATGGGAATCCAGAACATTCATAAACAGGTTGAGGAGAAACTCAGAAGTTTGCTTGGTCTATTTCTTTAGTCGTATCTTCTGATACTATAAATAAATAATAGTAATAAAAAAATCTGTATGTGTTTTTTGTTCTGGATAAACATTCTCACTCGGTTTATTTATTTTTTTTTTTCAGGTGCTGTGTCCTCATTCAGATTTCTCTCTGACTTGAAAACATGCTTTTTGCATGAGTTATCAGTAGATGGAGGAGTAAAAACATCTCCTGCTGCACAGAACAGCTGCTCAGAGGACAGCAACTTCTAATCCGCTCCCAGAGAAACAAGCTGCTGTGTTTCATCAGAGCAGAGAGGCAAGAAACCCACTGAGACAAGGATAAACAAATCCTGCCTTCTTCATTGCTAAATTAACAATCAAGATAATTACACTGTTCTGCTGTCGTCACTCAGTGCACCACTGTGGATTCTGCAATGGAAGTGGGCAACCCTCCAGATAAGGTGACTCAGGTTCATCAATTCACTTGTGGAGCTCCCAAATTTACTGCATTGAGCTCCAACTGAGACTATTCCACTGTGAAGATCCCCACTGCAGAATGAGGGTAATGGTTACTGAAAGGTATTTGAGGCACAAAAACTCCTCATTCCAAGCCAATCAAACTACTTACACAAAAACTTTTGTCTGCACAGTCAGTATCCACAAAGGTGATGAGAAACGGTGGCACATTCAATGAGGGCATAAATGCAATATTAACTTGGGCCTTTGAAATGCACTGAATTGCTCTTTGCCCAGGCTTGAAATTCATCTTCATTGATTTGTAAAACTAGAGCCTGGTGCCTTTGTTTAAATGTCCGGTGGAGTTTTCGTAACACCGAGTGTCAACATTATACAATACATGAAGCTTCATATGCATTCATACACTACCACTAATTATCATTTAAATGTGCTTGACCCTTGACTAGCATAATTCTGGTAGGATATCTGTCCACTCTTCTTGGTTATATTGGTTGAGGTCATTTAAATAAGTTGGGTGGTTTCCTGGCATGGATCCAACAAAGCAAATGGCAAAAATTTCCAATTGGGTTGAAGCTTCGTTTTAGCCTCCTTTATCCACTCCATACCCAGACTGGTTTTGATGTATCGTTACGCTGTTGGAAGAACCATGTTTGACTAAGTTTTAACCATTTAACTCAAACTGTAACTGTAGCTGAAAGACAAATTATCCTTCTGCACCAACTTATAATGTATGTAGCAGGAGAATTTCAAACAAGTAAATCAGTAGAAGTGCTAAATAAAACATAGTTTATGAAAAAAAAAAAATAATAATAATAGGCCATACTTCAAAATGGCACAACTGCATAGAGAATGTGTTAAACTTCATTTATCTTTAAATTATTACTAACATAGATCAGTGTCTCCAAGCGTCTGTAGGGATTTAATACAAAAACAAAATGAGAATTATTTATTAATTAGCGGCAGCATGTGCTTGGATATTTCTGTAGGCATGGCAATATTCAGCAAAAAATGTGACATAAATGGACATATTAATTAGGATTCAAGTCCATTTTTCTTCCCTTGAAATAAACTCAAGTCATTATAATTAAATTATTTCAAACAACTAATTGGCTGAGGGTGTCTTTCTTGAGCACAATCCTGAAACAGGGATAGCAAGATTGCTCAGATTAATTAAAAAAAATAATTATTTATTGGCATTAATCAAGCAGGGAGCGTAACTGAGCACATCCATTTAATGAGGAAAATGAAGCAACACTCCTGCTCATTTTAGACTGTTTTTCTATTACAGAAAGCTTTCTAAGCTTGAAAAAAAAATCCCTCACAATTACAAAGAGCAACCTTACAAAACAAATACAACCTAACTATTATTCAGACAGGGAACCAGTAGCTTTAGGGTCTGTTAGAACAGTCTTTTGAAATTACACGTCTGTTTGAAGTATTTTGAACTATAGCAAGCAAATACATTAGGGTTGTTACCAAGACACCAGTAGTGAATATTGCTTGCCACTAATATTTGTTGTTCATTTAGATTTTGTATTAAATATCCCCGTTCATCGTATCTTCACATCCCAAACATTTAGGTATATTTCACAGTTGTGTTTAGAGCTAAGAGTACAATGACTCAGATGGCGTTCCTCTCATCTCCCTTTTCATTTGTTAGATATATTGGAAAAAAAAGCATGGCTGTTCCAGAATCTGTGTATACATGTGTGTTTTCTGAGAGATATAATAAAGAGAAGCTGCAACTTATGACAACAGAAACAAAATAACCTTGGCTCTGTCATCCTCATTACACTGCAGGGTTTCCTGTTGTCTCACCACTGGTCTGGCACTCGCTGCTTCTGTCACCTTTAGTTTATACTTGCAGTTTCTTTAAAATCCCACAGGAAACAACCGGCCCAGAACCGAGTTTCTGAAGAGGAATTAGCAGGTCATTAAGTCTAAAGGAAGGGAGTTAAAACTACTTTTCCAGACACCAAACACTAAACCTGGTAAAAACAATGTAACGTATACCAGTGAAGAAAATGTTAACTATCTCTATTGCTATATAGAGATGCCATTAACAACACTTGATGTTGTCCATCGTCAGTGGGGGTGGCATGTTTTCTTTATGTTCATTCTGTCAGCTGGTTGTTTGGTTGAAAGAGGAATTAACAATATGATATTGCTACATAAAGGAACCCTGCACCTTCTGCCTGACTTCAATAACATATTATCACAATACATGTATCCATCCGAATGCTGATAGCGGTAGAATTGATAGAATATGGGTATCTATTATGTTATTTGCCATTTGTACCATATTATGAATGTAGACTTTTGTAATTTATGTCATAAAATGTTTTTTCTTTGTTTTATTGATTGATCTTAACATTTTAACCAGTCAGCCAAGATAATTTCAGTAATTTAAACTCTGTCAAAAATGTAAAGAAAAATAAACAAACAAACAAACAAAAAAACCTCCATCTCCAATTTCAGTTTAGTTTCAATGTTTCTGTAGACTTTGGTGAGGCTAGAAAAATCCAAACATAGAATGCAGGCACACAAACAGCAATTTTTAGAAGTACATTATTATGAGAAAAAACAAAAAAAAAACAAAAACAAAAACAAGAGTTGCTGCCATTGCAGAGAAAGAAAAACAACAGGACAGGGTTTGACTTAAAATTTCAGAGGGCATCGCTCTCATATTAATTCTGTGCTTTTAATTGTACCTTTGAGTCATTCTTTTTTTTCGTGGTTGACGGATAAAAATATACAAATATTGAGATTTTTAAAAAAAAAAATAAGACCTGCAAGCACAAGGTTGAATTTCCTGAGTGACTGTTTATGACACACGCACACCATCAACATTAAACATTCAGCACGGCATCTCTCATTTACACACACCTGTCATGCGTGTGTGTAAATAAAGAGAAATAAAGATACTTCAGTGAATATTAATTGATGACATGATGTTAGCAGTCGGATCTCCAGGAAACCAGAAAAACATCAAATTAAGACTAAGCAAAAGCTGTTCAGACAAAGTTGTGCAGAATTGTGAACTGGTGTTTTTAATATTTTTGATTCAGCAAACCATTTGAACAAGTTTAGTCTGAAGCCATTTTTAATCAAACAAATTATTTCATGTTTAACCACTTTTGACCACGTGGTATGAGAAAAGGTCCATATTCCAAAGAAAGAATGTTTTCTTTTGCATCAAAAACACTTTTTCAGTTTCAAGGTTGAAGACATCCTGACAACACATTCAGTTAATACAGTTAAATCTAGTGTGTTAGTATTAGTTCCTTGCACAATCTGCCTTTGAAAATAAAAAACAAAGTCATATGATCCAGTGATGAGGGAGCAGTGCCACTGATAACACTACCCTCATTCATTGCTCAGAATAAAGAGATGTCAGAGACTCATAATGTTTCATCAAACTGTGTTGGTCTTTAAATTCTATCATGGCTGGAATATATATATTTTTCTCTCTCAATATTTTATTCTACTTTTGAAGCGTGTTGAGCTGTTCGCTTTATATGGCTAAGTTCACAATTCAGTCGTCATGTTTCAATGTGAGGATATTGATTTATTCCTTTGGAGTCAATCCTTCCGACTTCTGTTGACACTTATTAAATTTCATCTCCAACACTGCATACATACAAGCTAGGCATTATGAATCTTTTCCTGTTGTGGTTCACCGCTGAGGCTTTCATAATGTATGGCCATACACTCCCACATGATGTTGACAAGCCTGGGGCGCAGAAACACTCTGAACATTGTTTCATTACTCATTCCTCATCGTCTCAGCAACTGTTCACTGCATCAGCAACGGATATTTCTAGGGACATTGGCTTGGACGTAGTATTGAGCATTGATCGTCGGTTAAAAAGTCACACATATTGTGCTGAAGCGCATTCATTCAAACTTAAGCAGTCTTACAAAATTGGAGCTTGGCAAGAGACTTTTTCGTCACTTTATTGTAGATCATCCAGCAGGAGAATATTTGTTAGAAATTTTATTCCTTAATAAATAGCAACTCATTTCTTTATTTCTCATTTCTTATTTGTGTTACAAAAAAAATGCACTTCCTTGCTTAGATTTTAAATTCAAGCCTGGAATATATTTTCTCTCCCCACTATTCAAAGTTTGCATTTGAATTACCATCATGTATTTTGAAGCAAGGATTTATTTTTTTATTTATTTTTTTTCCAGGTTTGCATTTGCAACATCATTGGATTTCTTCATTCTACTGATGTGCTGCAAGACAGACTTAATATGCTGTGCAATACATCAAGCTTTGCCCCTTTCCTTCTCTAGGGACATTTAATGCAGCATAATGAATCAGTTGCAGACGCTTTCAGATGAGGCCCTGTGTCAACGTCGATGGTATGGATCTGGGGAAAAAAAAAAAAAAAAAAAAGAAAAACTTCATAAATAATCCAAAACCTGTCATGCATGTGTGTAATGCAGGGCTTTTTGCTCTAAATGTCAGAAGAAATTTGAAGACTTTGAAGAAGAAGCGTGCAGTGCATGTTGGGATAGTTGTCAGAACACTGGTTTGTTAATAAAGTTTGACTGACCTATCTACCTACTGATAGTCAATAATCAGGTCATCTGCATATAATGAGATAGTATCTCATTATAATGAGATACTATCTTATTATAATGAGATAATTATTTTTATTTTTTTTTTTTTTACAGAGTGGCGGAAAAGGGCTTCCATAATAATGTGGTGCGCCTTATATATGAAAAAAGTTTTAAAATAGGCCATTCATTGAAGGTGCGCCTTATAGTGCGGAAAATATGGTAGTTGTTTTTTTTTTTTTATAATAAATTGAGAAATAATAAAAAATGTTTTAATTAAGAATTAAGAATACATAAATTTTTTTTTAGAAGAATTGTGTTATTGTCATTGTCTTTTTGACACCTTCTTGGGATTGCCATGTCACAGCAGCCTCCCCATATTCCACAGCCGTGTTCACACGGATTTGACAAAAATCTTACACCCTTCCTGATGTAAGCTTCCCTAAGATACCTGGGAAGAGAGGGAGCAAAGTTCATACTGGGATCCTCTAGGCATTCAGTATACCTGCTTTTCCACCTCAGCCACTGCCAGCCTCTTTAAAAGAATCCTAACACGCACGCACACACACACACACACACACACACACACACACACACACACACACACACACACACACACACACACACACAAAACAAGTGCAACAATACGCATTTAGATGCAGTTGCTAAAGAATGAATCTTGCAACAAGTGTTACCCAAATCTTTGAAGTAGCGGCATATTGACGTTTTTCTTTTCGTTCAATAAAGCCCCTGACACTATACATTACCCAAGCAATCAAGCTGAGCTCCAGGCAACGCTGGATACTTGATTTTTTTTTACTTAGCGCAGCAGGCTGACATTGATGAAGACTGCGCCATCACGAACATAAGCTGAACGGATCAATACAGCCCAATTAGAACCTCAGCATCGCTCAAATCAAAGGCTTATTCTGATCTTCTGAATCTGACTACAGTACAATGCACCAACAGAGAGCCCTGTTGTTCTTGTGACAGCTCCATCCCATCTTAGGCGCTCCTCAGTCGTCACTGCAGGAATACCAATGGTCTTCCATTGTTAAAGACTTCATGCAATCAATTTCAATCTAAGGATAGTCGTCAATTACACTCCCCAGGCAGACACACCAGAGCTTGGTTTGAGTGGAGATAAGTTCGACAAAACTCTTGGGAGTCAAACGGCTCTCTGCTGTGTTTTTGTGCTGCCTGTTGGAAGACTGAAACACAGGGGTTTGTAAATGCACACCGGGGGAAAAACAAGCCCAACCCATGGCACTCATTTGGCTCCTCTCTGGTTTAATCCCTCACTAACTCTATCTGCCAGAAACCAGAATGATTTGGACTGTGCTGTGCACCTGGAAGATGCTCTGAAAATATTTTGAACATCAAATTGGCTGTGGGAATTAGCACGCCACAACACACATGACGGCTTATGAAGGCAGATAAGACAACACTGAAGAAAACAAAGAATAATGACCAAGCTCCAAACTGCACTCTTACTAAAACATCCAAGTTGGCAGCTAGAAAAGTGTTTGCTTTGTAGCAAAAACAGGGAAAGTGGAAAAACAGCAAGGGTGCACATTATTATGTGAAGGTGCTTATTTGTGAAACTGGGGTTGATTGTTGCCAGCAAGTTTCAAGAGAACAGCTCAATGAATCACTGAACTGCACTTAAAAGCCACATATTTTGCACAAAAGTAACACATTTGTGCAACTGAAAAACATTTCCATAATCACGCTGGAAAAATGAATGATCTAATCATGCAGTTTCAGGGGGTTAAGCTCAGCCAAATACCAGCTGAGAAGTAATAAAGTGAAGAATGTAGCTGTGGGATGATGGTTTCAAATGCCACACTGCAATAAAGTGTTCATGGTCATTTTATTTGTTTGTGTGAGAAAATATCTCCACTGGGATTTTACCATCCATTTCTTTCAGGAAGCTGGGGGATATGGAGGCTGAATGACAGAAATAAGACTACTCACCATCTACTCATCTTGACTGAAGCAGTTAAAAAATGTGACAGGAACACGGGACAGAACATGTTGGAGATTTTTTTTTTTCAGGACTCACTGAAAATTAACTGTGGGAAACAGAAAGTTTAGTATGGGTTCATGTCTCTAAGGATTGCCTGGCGATCACCATTGCTCTCATTTTTAGAAAAATGAAATAAAATTGTTTTTTTTTTTTGTTGGTTTTTTTTTCTTTTACTTTTTACAAATAAAAAAATCAGTGATGTGCACAAGTATTAAGCTTTCCCAAATCAACCACATTTTGCTGCAATGAAAGCTGTAAGTCTTTTGAGATATGTCTAGGCCTTTGCAGCGGGACATTGACTAGGCCATATTAACACATGGATGTGATAAGGTCTAAACATTCCCACTCTAGCTCTGTCTGTTGGTTAGCGTTGTTGTCCTGCTGGAATACAAATCTCAACCACAACCTCAAATATGTTGTTGCCTCTAGAAAGGTTTCCTGCAGCAGGCCAGAAATGGCCTGTATTTATATTCATTAATCTTCTACCTATATAATTATTGGGCAATTAAAAGCTATGGGTGAGATTCCAGCTTTGTAATGCCAAATTGCCGACTCTGATCTGCATATATGAATGTGTGTGCACATTTGAAAGTGTGACTAAGTAAAAGTGGCGCTAGTGTATAGCACTTTGAGCAGTCAGTATGTGTAGAAAAGAGGTGTATACATTCACCAGCATTGCAATGTATTGCAATACCGTGAAAATATTAAAACTTTTGTAAGGCATTATGTGTGTGATCAACATTTTACTTCAGGGAATGAGCAGAGAAACTGGTTGTTAATGTTTATAGTTATAACAGAAGGTGTGAGATATTTTGCATGGATCAAGCAATTGTTTTTTGCCGTAATGTACAAGAAATGTGTATTTAAAGTGATAAGAGGCCTCAAAACAAGAAAGAAGCTCAAAATGGGCAGAACTTAGCAGACTAAAATATCATTATATAAGAATGATTTTGCACTAAAAATATAATGAACAGGATTTGTATATTCCATAGACGTATCCTAACATGTTCTAGGAAGCATAATAGGTCATGTTTAAATTATTGCCTTTTAATTAATTGAATTGTGGCAATTTTAGTTTTCTATACTTGCTACAGTCCAGATCATTCATATTTCAGACTGCTGTTTGTATAACCTGTTTAGATTTGAGCTCAAAATGTCATGGGGTGAATCTTTCCTGATCAGCTGAGGTTCTACATTTTATTCATTTCATTCACAGCCACTCACCTCCCGACATAAACCGTGTGTAGGTGCAGGAGTCGGGATGTTTACAAAGGTAAAACCAGAGCAAGTTACCAACCACTGTAACCATAAATGTTTGCCAACCTCCATATTTTAACTACTTTATCTATTTTAATGACTTCCACAAGCAAAGATACACATGTAACTGCTGAGTTTATTAGCATTAGCATTCTTAGACCAGAGAACACAGAGGAAGGAGGTTCACCTGTAGTCTATAGGTAACAGCAGAGAAGGGAGAGAAAACTGAGGGTTGGCAGTACCTGCGATTTGAGGTGTGTTCCTCTGCTGACAGCCGGGGTATCGTTGCATTATATCAAAGTGATGGAGCGGCTTCCTGACCCAGAGTGGAGGGACAGATCGAGGCTACGTGTTTTCCTTTCTCTGTCTCTAGTGCACCGAGTATTTTATACTTTACTCCAGCAGTTTAATGAACTCAAAGACAGAAGTGATGTCAGTGGGTTCCTGAGCATTTCTAAAAAGAACAGTAATTTTATTTTATTATTTTATTTTTTTATTTTTTTTGCAAATATGCTTATTTTGAAATAAATGTTTTCTTGCCCATAATCTGGTAATTGGAGGGTCCAGTTCTGGCCCCCCTCAAACTTCTCTGTTAAGCTGTTAACCTTTTTGCCGGCAGGACACTAAATATTATCCTATAACATTTTAAAGAGATACAACATACAGAGAGAGGAGTCTTTGACCATTCTCCATTGTACAGTCTTTCTCCTCCAAAGTCCTGGGTCCTCTCTTGAAGGTTTTTTCTCTTCATCTCACCTCACAAAAAAGACCAAGTCATGAAACTATTTCAATCTACTTCTACAGTAGATTGAATAGCTTTTATTAACCCCTTAATAAAAGTTCTTGACAACATGCAATCAAACAAGGCTTCCATTTGAGGCATGAGGAGCTTTTCCACACATTGCATCCTTTGTTCTCTTCCAGATTCAACTGCAGTGTTTGTTGCTGAGATGGTCGATCTTCCTCTCAGCTAAAGTCCTAGAAGAATGAGCAAACATCTCATCTTTAATTTTCTGATGGTAGGACAGAAAAGCCCTTTTCCAACATCACTGTTAAACATCTGGTTGGATACAATGTCTAAGGGTTCCTGACCCTTAGACCCTCTCCTCTAACACTAAGGTTTGGAGATTTTTAACCTCAGTCACCATCCTGCTCACTATGTTTGGTGGCAGTGTAAATTTATGACTCATCATTCAGCCTATTGCCCAGTGGCTATAAAGTGGGCTTCACATCGTTTATACCCCAAGGGAAGCAGAAAGTCAATTATATTTTAATCAAAAGTTCTAAGAAAGTGTAGCAAACTTAAGTAATATGGATATATATATTTATATATTTAAAAAAAAATGATTCAGTGGTAAACATTTAAAAGTCATTGTTTGGATATGTCAACAATTGAGCTACCAACAATTCAATTAAGCAATAAAACTTTTTAATTACAGCAATAAAAAGATATGGGTGACAGGTCAAGTTGCCTTAACAGTGAAAACAGTAAAAACTGTTGGTAGCCATGTAGGAACAAATCGTATTCATCAGTCTGATGTTTATTGTTAGGCGTAAAGAATTGACAGGATGGAATTCAGCTGTTTAGCGTGAACCTAAAGCCATCCTGATACGAACGCAGACTTCTCATCCAGGTGTTGAACTGAACACCTCTGCCCCGAAGGTTTTGCTTTGTCTCTGTTATACTCTTGCATCAGAAATATTTCATTTCCAGAAACATCTTGATATTGTCAAACCAGACTCAACAAGAACTTGCTCTCTGCATTTTCTGAGATGACAGCACATCCCTATCCGATATGAGATGTGTCAGAAACGGAACAACTAAAAAAAAAAAAACAAAACAAAAAAACCCTGCTTCTCTGTGCATCAACAAAGAACAGTGCAGAAGACTTGATTGTTTTTCTCACAGATTGTTTTAGAATGGAATTTAACTCTACTCAAATCATCACACTAAACACTTTTTTGTCGGAAATAGTTTGAGAAAAACACCTTTAAGCAAAAAAAAAAAAAAAAAAAAATTTAAGTGCTACATGTTTATCCTCTTAATTCCACCTGTGTTGAATTGTCAAACACAGTCTATGTTCAACACTTATCTGTATTTGATCTTGGAGAATTTTTTTTTCTTACTGGTTCGTGCAAGAACTTCAAAGTGTTTCTACCTCACAAAAGTGTCCGACACACTTGAAAGGAGGCTTGTTGGAGTTTAATTGATCCTATCTTAGGTTACGGGACAAAAACACACTCTCCGGCACACTCAGAAAACAAACCTGAAAGGAATAGACAAGTCCAGAGGGGATGGGAATCTTCTTCTGATTAAAATGAATTTCCATCAAAAGAGTGACACCCTCTGAGAAATCTACACTGCCAACATGCAAAGGGTCCAAGCACCTTGGGGACTCGGAGTCTAATTTGCTTCAAACCTAAAAGGCAGATAATAGTACTGATCTGACAGCCAGCCAATTCCCAGCTTCCCTCATCAAGAATACATTCAATTTCAAACATCAAGATGCCCGCAACAAAAATGAAAATGTCTTTGAATGAATGAAAAATGGATGTGTGGGGGGCGGGAACCTTAAGGAATCACTGATTCTTGACAAGGTTGAAACATCATCGGCTTCAGTGTCCTGAGCTCAAGCCAAAATTGAAAGAAAACTGAGGTTTGCTTTCACTTGTTCAATCTTAAAAAGAAAAGCTGTGACTTACACTGTATAGTATTCTCTTTCTTCATTTGAATTTTTTAGGCACCAAGCTGAGATTGAGCTCAAAAGCCTTGCTGTCAACATGTGCTGTTGTATTTTTAAAGCTGAAAATCTGCTGATGCCTTTAGCTAAAGAGGGTTATATAAAGCTTCAAGCTGAAAAGAAAAACAAGGAATGCACAGGTAAGTTACCAAACATGAGATTCCCCTTTAGGGCAAAAATCTGTGTGCATCATGTTCCTTCAGCTGGATTTTTAAAAATGTCAAACTTAATAATTGTGACTAAACATCTCTGTAGTTACTTGTTTTATTTTATTGTTAGTTTTTTTTAATCCGACTGGCAGTATGTGGTTCACCGGAAACATTCATTCTTGGAGGCAAAAGACCAACTCGCTTCTCAGTCTAACCTCCAAATGCAAAAGTGACTTTGATTTGAAGCCATCCAAAACAGTATTTGTAACATATACAACTAAATTGGAATAAGATGCTAAAAATCTTAGTTGTTTTTGTATCACCTTTGATTGACTGGGAGCTGGATGCTTAAGAGGACTTTAAGTCCTCACAAAGCTGCCACATCACCACTACAACACCTGCTATTTCTGTTAAAGTAAATAAATGAGTTCAGACGTTATGGAGTTTTAAAATAAACAACAATCACATTTCTATTTAAGGTGACACAATAGTGTCCAGCAGGCCTGGTGAACTTCCTAAATCAAACACATTAAGTCGAACATACAATATTTTTCCTTTCTTCATGGGAAGGCACAATGTTTTGACACTTCCAGTACTGTCTAAAAGCCCTTGAACACCCTGTCTTAGAATGTTTTCACTCCTTAAAATGTTATGTTTTCGCTAAATGGGGTTAGCTGATTATTTCCTGTAGTTTTGTTCTTTGTAGTTCAGTTTTAATTTCCGTTGTAGTGAAATAAAGTACAACACAGGTGACAGCTCATTAATTCAAAGACTTGAATTTAAAGTCAGTTCACTGAATGTTCTACCATCATGGTGGCGGATAGGAGCTCATCATTTGGAGAACCACAGAGGGGAAATCTTTTTCAACAAAATATTCCACTGAAGTACTTGCACTTGTGGTGCTTAGTTGGTAAATTTTAATATTAAATAATACCTTGTAATCTAGAATGAGCCTTTTGTCATGAAAAGCTATTTTACATGCATACTTGCATGTTCAAACGAGCCCACAATCCGCCCACAGGTTCATCAATAAACTCAGCAAGCCTCCTTTATGTAATCCCACACATTTCTTCTTTGATTTCCTCTGTTCTTTTATGATATAATGCACCCACAAAGGAAATCAAATCTCTACAGAGGCAAATCCATTGTATAAAGCGTGTAATATACTGCATCTTCAACTGTGCTGTGAATAGAGCTCGGTACTCTGCCAGCAAGAGAGAGAGAGGGCTATGAATTATCTCAAAGTCTTTACAAACTCTGGCCCAATACGCTGTGATGGCTATCTCTCTGGTGGCCAAGCTACTCAAAGTCTTTTAGAAATCACTCTGGCAACGCTGCCAATTTCTTGTCAAAACTGTCTACAGCCAGAACATCTCGACCACTCTCTATGAACCGTGGTGTAGATAGAGGGGATTGTGCATCTAGGACAACGGACTCGCTCGCGCCATATTACGCGTGTGTGTACACCGCAGGAGGTGTTTTACCTTGCACACACTCAGAGCAGCCTCGCAGCAAATATGAAATGTAGTGGAACAGAGAGCAATTGCTCAAAGGAAATATTAGTTTATTTCTGACAAATGGAACATCTTTAGCAGAACTCGCTGATGTGTGTCATCCAGAGCTGGCCCCAGCTGTCTGGTTTGACATTGCCAGCAGGAGTACAAGTGTCAAGAGTGATTTTTAGACAAGCAGGGTCAAATAGTCAATTCTCCCGACTGAAGATGGTGACAGATAATTGCTTGAAGCTTCACACCGTAAACTTTCAAGGGTGGAGCTGAAAAATTATGCAAATTCGAAATGAGTAATTAGGAGACATTGTAATCTAATCGCAGCTCAGAGGGGAATTGCTCTCTGATGACAAATTATATGATTCATTGGCCACAGTGGAACTGTAAGCACATGTTTCCTCTGCAAGTGAAGTGAGACAATTATTGTAAGTGCTCATACCTGTCTAATGGAAAATGCATTGAAGTGTGGAGCTTTAATGAATAGTAATAGAAAATTACATGAAATCACCAGAAAAAACAACAACAACAAAAAAACATTTTAATACAGAAATACTTACTGTGAATTTTGTTTAACACCTGCTTAAAGGTTATTCTCAAAAGCGTTCTACTTTTGTCATATATTGAATATGACTGGAGAACACAGTCTGGTCAGTTTAATGGAAGCTGCACCTTCTGAATATCATTGCACACACCATGTTAGTAGAAATAATGACAATTCACCGAACGAGTCGTCAAGTTCGGAGGTGAGAACATCATGGTTTATGGCTGTTTCTGTAGCATATGATACTGGTAGACTTAATATAAGTGAAGGATGAATTAATAGAAAAATATGTAATTATACCTTAAAATATCTCATAGACCGTTGTCAAAATGTCCAAGATCAATATATTTTAATATGCTTTCGGTAAAGAAAACACTATGAATCTTTTTGGTTTGAAAAAGAAACACTCTGTTTTTGAGTAATGGATGTAAGGTAGGCATTTTTATTTTATTGGGTTATTACTGCTCCTTGTTTAATTTTTGGCACCTCTGGTAAAAATGTGTAAAAGCCCTCAAAACTATTTTTCTTCTATAAAGCAGCAGTATAATCTCACCCTGATATTTTGTCTTCGTAGAGGAGAAACAGTGAGTGCTCAAAAATCCACAACATCATTGGTGACACAGTTTTCATCACTCATGACAAGCATGAAATACATGTGATTCAGCTATTTCTTTTCATTCATTATGTATTTTTAAGACGAATATAATTTCCATGTTTATATTTCTTAGTGTGAGTTTTCCCCATCTGAATATACCTGAATATAGTTTGAACTGTCATCATTTATTTCAGGGAGAAATTGTACTACTTTGGTAAAAGAAACATTTATTTATCAGGCTTTTTACACATATTTATCACAGACGGAATAGACTTGGAAGGGGCAACAAGTGTAAAATCAGTTTTCATTCAAGATGTTTCCATTTTTGGTTTTTATTCATATTTTCTCCTCAGTCTTTGGGGAAAAACTATGCAAAAAAAAACAAAAAAAAAACAACATTTGACCACAGTGGTTTTTGTATTTAATGGATGTACCACAAAGGGATGCATGGTTGTTGCTCTCTTTATTTATTTATTTATTTATTTATTTATTTATTTATTTATTTATTTATTTATTCATTTATTTATTTATTTATTTGTGAATCTCTAAGGAATACTCGTGCTCAGAATTTATTTTAAAAAACTACACTGAGGGTATCCCACAAATAAAAATACATTTTGAGACATTTAGGATGTGATGACTGTTATTTTAAAGTTCTTCAAAATGACAGTTAAAGATAGAAAAAAAAAATCATTATCCATTAGGATGATTAAAAAACACTCCTTTTCACTAGTGGAGCAGCTTTTTACCCTAATAGTACAGCTTCAATGTTCTTCTTAACTTGTTTCCAGCAGCTGCTAACTATGCAATAAACCTACTGCACCTTACAGAACCGTCCCCTGCAGTGCATGACTGAGCAAGAGACTCCAATAAACTACTCTAAGTATGACATAATAATGCTATGGAAATTGAGTGTATGTGTGAATGGAGTTTGGGGAACATCAGAAAAGTGGTGCAGATGGTACATTTCAGACTGTTCAAATCCTATAAAAGTAATGGAATACACACAGCTGTTTCACTGTAGTTTGCCATGAAGGCCTATTTTGCCCTAGTCCATGAAATTGAACGTAATTGTCCTCTGGCTTTGTTCATCCATAAAAATACATTATGCTCCCTCATTCTGCAATTTGAGCAGACGACCCTCACAGACAGCTGTTACTCTACTGTTTATGTGCCTAATCGGTGGCGATCCTCTATTCACAAGATCATATCATCTGATGAATCATCTGATGTATCAGATGATGTATCTGTGATTGCAAGCTTATGGTAAGGCTCTCAATCACAAAAAGAAAATTCAGGGCAGATAACTAAAGCAGCTGATTTTTTCCAACTTTGGCAGAGATGGAAACTTTGCAAGCTCATGTGACTGCCTGACCCACTGAAAATTAGCCGGGCAGGCAAGAAGAAGGTCGCACAAAGTTTGGAGCCAAAGGGAAGTTTCATTCCATAAGGGAAGGGGGAGAAAAGACAGGTGAAAGAGTGAGCGAAAATAGGACATGGTTTGGATAGAGGTGAGGTACTGTGGTTAAAGTCACACTGCGTGACTGGGTTAGTCTGCACTTAACCGTAGCAGAGCCTTTGGGGTTCTCCACTTCATGCAAAACTTTGTCCTATATAGTAAAACGCAAAATTATTTTAATTTAAAAATATGAATGAAATTGGTGCCTTGAGAGCCTAAGCTGAAAAACAAGTTCTATGTGCTTTTAGCAAATGTTACTCAATGGTTTCATAATGTCTTTCGTTTTGCTTAAAATATTTTATCTAAATGTAATGTGTTCGGTCACAAGCATAATATTTTTCTATATCATCACAGGGACTTTGAATTGACTTCTATTCATTTTTCATTCATTTCTTGAAAAAACCCAACAAAACATTGTACCGCAACAGCTTTTGCATGTAATGGGATGCATAGTTGTTGCATCCCTTTAGCCTGACCGTGATGCTTACCCTAAACCTAAAATAAGCTCAATTCACACCTTAGTCCTGAACCTAACCCCTAAACCAAAAACAGCACCACTTTTTATGGGGCTAGGGCTTTGAGTCCCATAAGGAGCAGTTATGGTATATATTGGATACACTGTATCAAAATGCCAGGCCACAAACATACACACGTCTTTCTACTGCTATACAAACTGAGGATTTTGTACTGACTTCCTTTCATTTATACATTTATGATTTATGACTAACTCAGATATTTTCCCTAACCCTAACCATTCTAACCTCAAAACAGCACTTTTTTTTATGGGGTCCATGCTTTGGGCCCCATAAACAGACACAGGAACAAGAAGGAACCGTCCTCAAACTGTGCTCACTAGGTTGGAGGCATGGATTTTTTCAAAATGTGCTGGTTTGCTGCACCATTAAAAGTTAATTTCTCTGATCTAAGGGACTGAGTCCAGATTCTCAAAAGCAACCCAGTTAACACAGTGCAACCAGACACATGCTGTTCTACTGTTAACAGCAAAACCTTCACTCGCCAACTGGATTCCAAGGCAGAGAGGCATGATTTGTCACTCCAAAGAACACATTTCCACTGTGTCCAGTGGGGGGTTGCTGTACACACAATGCCTCAGATGCTTTGCATTGCACCTGATGATGCAAGACTGGGATCCAGTTGCTCAGCCTTCTATGAAATTCTCTAAACACTGTTTATGATCTCAGATAAAGGCCACATGAAGGTCTCTAGCTTCTGACTCTGCAGAAACTTGGTGAGTTTTATAAATCGGAATCTGCTGACCCTTTGTTTTGCATTTGTGTGGCCAAACACCATATGGCTTAATTGGTGTCATCTCCTTTCACTTCTACTTAACTATATTACCACTATTGCCTTGGTTGAGTCCTATCATGGTTAGGCCTGGACGATCAATTGTCCCAAAAGTTATTGTGGTAAATAATGACATTCTTGTGTTGAGGCTATTTCCAAGTAATACGATGGACACAATAGCACAAGAACACATTATCAAAGAATTGTTTATGTTCTATTGTATTGCTTTCATTGTGACTCGAGTATCTCCTGCCTTGCCACATAGGCAGCATGTGTGCTTTGCTCCCTGTAGAAGTACTCACCAATCTGTATACAGAATTAATTGCTTTTCATGTCTAATTCAAAAGTGTCATTAGCATAAATTGACAGGTGCGGCGTGCCGTATGCATACTTAAAGCACGAGTTCATTCTCTGGTCGGGCATAAAATCTAAAGACAGAGGAATATTTAACTCACAGAGGTCAGCTGAAGGAACCAACCTTATCGGAGTGAACGGCAGCAGTGAACTGCAGCCTCAGCAGCGTGCCTGACACTGGGATTTTTTTGTGTCTGTTAGCAGAATTAAGCACTCCCCAGAGACATAACATCAACACACAAGGTCTTCTCTGAATATTTAATCAACCCTACAAGGACTACAACAAGCTAACCAGGTTTCTCTAGATTTAGCCTTTCATGACACAAATTATATCTCAACTTGTGTACTAAAGAGTGTGGTGAGTATCACCAGACACAAGTATGTTTGGGGGATTGCCATCAGAGCTCATGTTGATTAGAAGTTTGAGAATGCATATCGAGAGCTAGACCTTAAGAAGCTGATTAAATCAATAGCCTTTCATGAAAATTTGCTGATATTGATCTCACAAGTCTTTTTTTTTTTTCTCAGCTATCCATGACAAATTCACAACAATAATTTACAAGGGAACCTAAATAATTGAAGTGTGTACAAACAGTCTCCCATCAGTTTGATCCTCAAGGTATCATCCCATATTGATTTTTGTGCGTGTGTGTGTGTGTTTGTGTGTGCACAGGTGTCGAAGTATGATTTTACTTGTTACTCAAAGGAAAGGGGAGCATGTTGCATCCAGATGCAGAAGGAGGGGAAGCCTTGGCAGTTCTGTCAATAAATCCAGTTAATCCAGGAGACAGTGAAGGCACCGACTGTCTCACAGTCAAAGGTCAGTCTTGCATAAAGCCCGGGCTAAACAACAGGTTCCATTTGGGGGTTAAGAGGTATGTAAATATCTCTATTATTTCTTTCCACAAATGGAGGGAGGGAAGGCAATAGTGTGGCGCTGAGCTCCGAATGCAGATTAGGAAAGAACAAGACAAAACATAACCATGCAGAAAGGATGAACACCCAACATGATGAACTTTACTGGACTCTGTCTCACAAGGCCAAAACCAAAAGTGATCATTTATGAGCAGGTAGAATACATACAGGCGCACTGGGATGAAAGGTTTACAGGTGTCACAATGCACAACACAATGTCATCACATGAGTTAATTAAACTTTTGCTTTATTTTACCCCAAGACACAACATTGTAAGATATGATAAAAGTACCTTTGTGTAAGTATTTTACAAAGGAATGGTTTAGTCATGCTTTGAAGTTATTTTAAACTAGTCCTTTTCAGCTACAACGTCTCACACAGACTTCCTGAAAAGATGTGTGTAAAATAAAGTCTTCTTCAAAGTAAAATAAAAGAAAAACATTGCAAAATATCTATAGATCTCATAAATTTTTTAAACTGTTGCCTAGAGGCAAAACTAAATCTAAAAATGCGTTATCGCAGTGTACAAGGAGTGGAACAACTTTAACCTGACTGCCCAACTTTTTTTTTTTTTTGCCTCAGCAACTTTCCTTTTTTGTAAAATTGTAAAATCTGAAAGCAAAATGTCCTTGTGCCAAAAGTCACCTAATGTTGGCACACCATGTTCCTACTTGAACAATTGAAGATGGAAGAAGAAAACTTTCTAACCTTTAATTGTCCTAATTTGCTATCAGATGATTACCAATTTATTGTTATATAAATGAAACAAATCAGGTCAGACTATGCTTTTACACAGGATTTTTGTATTTTCAGAAATAAGAAAAGTAGTTTTGTTCCTTCTCCTTTGGTTAAGAAAAAATAATTTAATAAATAAATTCACATTTTTAAGCTTATTTAGCTTTAAAGACTAATTTGGCCAGGGAATATGATTTCTGTCTTTTGTGAACTAGTTCTTTGTTGACTTGGCTGAAATTTTTATCCAGCTGAGAAACCCAAAGATAAATGTCCAATGTTCTGGTAGATGACACCATATTTTTATTTAAATGTTTCGGTGGACTCAAAGAGTTGATGGAAAGCCCTTGAGCAAAGTTCTCAGACCCTTGAAATTGAAATATCACAAAGTGCTTACTAACATTTATCCTACAGAAATTGATAAGGGTGCTTAGAATTTTGACACTAGTGATTCTATAGAATGCAATTATTTATTAACACAGGATGTTTATAGCCTCCAAATAAATTATTTCTAATTAAAGAGAGCTGGAGATTTACAGTAAACCTGGATTTGTTTTCATGCATTTTGCTCATCAGGAGTGCTCATGAATGGAGAGAGAAGCAGATGAATACAAAAACAAAAAATACCACAAATAAAAATAAAATACACTTACATTAACTTTCCAGCACTATCGTTGACCGTTCTTATGCTTATTTCTACTGGATAATTTTTATTTCTTTTTGAAGACAGGGTAGGGATGGAGGAGAATGTTTTGTGTCTGTATAACACTTTGCATGACAAGTGATATATAAATAAGGTTTGATAAAATTGATTAGGCAGTTGTGACGTTTATTATTTCTTTCATCCCATCCAAGTTTTCTAATTATAAGTGAATGTTAACAGTGAACAGAGTCAGGGCACCGACACAGTTTAACTGGTAAGTGGCTCGGTGGTGTTTGAAGTCATGAATTCCAGGGTCACTAACAAGATAAAAAGCGTGCGAAATTTCAGTTCTGACTTTTCACTCAATCTCATGAATATTAACCTCACGACAGCACCGGAAGTCAGTAGATCAACACAATAACTAAGATTCATCCTCTGGGAACCATTAATGTCTGAAACTCTGTGATAATCCATCAAGGAGTTTCAAGAAGAAAACTGGATTATAAAGTATATGTTTATCCAAAGTATTATATTTTAATATTCTGTGTTTTGAGAGTCAGAAATATGCAGTGCAAGTGGATTTCTGTCAGTCAGGCCACGTTAAACGCTATCACTTGAAGTCACCAGGTGCCATCGCCCTGACAACCTACAATCATGCTGCAATCTATGTCTCATAAAGAAATGGGATACCTCGACATCAGCGTAAATAGAGGTTGTTAGAGCACGAAGGCATGGCCTGAAAAGCAGAAATGCATCTCGGAGTTCAGGTCCCCTCTGAATGTTTCCCATTTATCTTGTCTCTCAAGTAAAGAGGATGTGTAATGAAAGGTGAACACTCCAGTGAGTGGCTCCCTCTGCCAGCCTGCCATACAATGCCAAATAATGGAAAGTCTGCTCATTGACCGCAGGTCTGCAGGGCATTTATCGGATCTGTGGGTAGCAGCTTGTGCTTGGGGTAGATGGAGCACCGAACTTGATGTAGCACATTATAACGATCATAAAATTAAAAACTATAATAAATAAATATAATAGAAAAAAAATAGGCTATACCATGATCCCAAAGACATGACATTTCTTGATCTAGTAGAAAACTTAAGAGAATTAAAATGATACAAGTTAGTCACAAATCTTCCCTATTCTCCTTTAAATATATAAATACAACTCAAAATACACCAAATTCTTAAATAACTTTCAGGTCAATGTATTTTTAATTAAGCTAAGGCCTTATCTGATATTCTACTGGTTTCATATGCTGCTTCTATCGCTTAAAATATTTATTGGCAGCTATCGCCCTCTGCTGGAGGAAGATTGGATTGCATCCTCATTATTGGATTTTCAATGCCAAAACCTACACGAAATAGTACCTTGCAGAAACTCTTCGATCTCATTTTACAACTACAGATGTTTAATGAACTCCCAAATCTCATAATAGCACAGGGTAGCGGCAACGTTATGGTTTGTACAATTTTCCTTTCACTTTATAGACCTGTTCTATTTTAGGTTTGTCAGTCAGTTTGTGGTTGTAATGTGACAAAAATCAAAAGTTCAACTGTAAAATTATTTTGTAAAAAATTTCACTGCGGAGAGAATCCACAGCTTTTATAGAATGTATGTTTTTTTTTAGTCTTTTAAAAGATGAAATTCATTCAACATCTTTTAACAAGTGCTTAGTAGCAAATGTTGGTAACTGAAAGTGGTTTGTTTCAACAGATTCTTAATGATCGATTTTCTGAGGAACAATTAGCTGTGCAAAGGAAGAATGCATAATTGAAATTTCCTTCAAGATTTGACAGGGAACCATAAAAATAGCAGCAATTAAAATTGAGATAAATATTGTTAAACTAATTACATTTTTAGATTTGGAGACTGATAATTGGAGAACCACCTTCAACTGCAAAATCTTGCATTGAAACATCTGATCACTAATTTTGAATCAACTGCAGCGTTTTAACATGAATTTAATTGTAGCATTTTCTTATGGAACATCCATTTAGCATATAACCACAGCATTAATTACTCATTTTCAATAAAAACAGCACACATTTTTGTACACTCAACCCCAGTCCTATCACTACCTACTGCATACAGTTCATCTTTGCCATTACTTAAAAAGGATGACTGGTTAAAATGCTCCGATGTTGCACAAAACCACTCATCTGCTGTTAACTGCCCTGCCCCAGATTTGAGTTGACACAGCTCAACCAGCACAAAGCAATTAGTGCATTTTCTAATGTATATTGCATCAGTCGATGCACGATTAAGAAAATAGAAATAGCAACAGATGTACAAATTTGAGACAACATAAATTCCATCAGTTTAAATCCAAACAAATGTAGGACAATTAGGGCAAATATTGAGATTTCACAAAAAGTACCTTTTAAACCCACACAAACATTGCAAACACTACTGTAATATGAATATTTAAAGAACTTTATTTGAAAATGACTACAATAAAACATTGAGGGAAAAAACAGTCTAAGTTTGTTCCATAATATGCAACTATTAAAAAGAAAAGCTATCCTGATGTGGAAAGAGCTTTTTTTTTCCCCATTTAAAAAAATAATCACAAAAAGTAATGATTGTAAACATGTTATATTTCAAATTTAATTGTACAGTTCCTTAAGAGAGCATTAAACACTTTACAAACATTAGCAAACCCCAAAAAATTGACCGTACAGTATGAATGTCTAGAACACGTACAGGAAATTGATGCAACCAGGAAGATAAAGCCTTGACCGATGCAGAACTGTTCCCCTGTCCTCAACAGGCCGGGACAAGTGCAATACCACTTTAGCATAGAGCACTGCCACCTCTCCCAACCTGCACAGAAAGGGATCCTTTCTGACAAGAATCATTTCAGTTCTATGATCAGTTTTGCATGGATTTGCACAGCACTACCTTGGAAAGCTGAAAGCAAACCAGCAAAACTAACCAGAGACCCACGTGTGCAAGACGACCCCCGCAGCTTTTCCTCACGAGGATCAAGTCTAGAAGTACTTCAAGTGCTCACACTGCAGTAGAAATCCACATAACTACCTGCACTATAAGCACTTTAATACTACTGAAACCTGCATTTGCCTTTTTAAACGGAGCGGAGGAGGAAACCCAATTGACCGCCGTGTGGGAAGAATTGAAATTTTCGGTAGGATTCGGATGAAAACACAGGGCCCCGTCAGTTTTGCATAGATTTGCACAACTCATTTCTTCTTGCAGCGCAACTATGCAAAACTAACAGAGAACTGACAATACTGTTTGTTTACAGATGAACACATTTGGAACGGGGCAGATGAGAATCCCAGCACTTATGCCAGAAGGAGCACTTAGGGCAGTAGGTGCTAGTCTATTTCACTATCTGCACTAGATGCACCTTAGCATAAGCACTAGAAGACAAAAACAAACACAAATGTTGACAGAAATGGGTATGAAATACAACTAGAAGAAAGATTGCTTCATGGCTAGCGCTAGATAAAATATCTTACAAATCCTGCATGTTTTCTTCAAATATTGATTCTTGGCTCCACAAAGCCCACGGTAACCTTTTACAGCAAGATCCTGCAGATGTGCGTCAACAAGAGCAGTCGCATTCAGGCCATTCAGTGCAGTCACAACCCAGCTGGGCTTGGTGAATAGACCCGCTCCTTTAGTTCACATTATCAGCACAGTGCTGAAAGTGCCTTCACTGCAGTAGATTTTTAGAAAACTACCTGCACTGTAAGCACTTTGACACTACAGTGACTTTAAAATGTTCATGTGGCATTTCCTTTGAGGCCAGACGACGACTTCTTTAAAATAAGGTGGGTGCCGGCCAGCAGGTGAAGATGCATGCGGGGTTCCTGCAACGGTAAATAAGTATTAAGAGCAGGTCAGCAACTTAAATTCAGAAGTGAGCACATTGTCCCTCCCGGCGTTACCGTACATTCACAATGCATTATGCAAGCTACAAAAAGCAAAAGACGTGCAGAAAGTTCAGGTCTGTCAACATGCTGAGGCCAGGTGGTGAAGGTACCCAAAGAGATTCAATTTAAATTTGTGAATGACGGGAGCAAAAAACATCTGGGTAATAAAAGAGCTGAAATCAGTGAGTTCCAGACAATTAATGGTTCCATTATAATCAGTCTTCCAACACAGCTGAGGAGGAAGTATATAAATCAACTACATGTTTTTCTGTTGGTAGACACAATTATATTAAAAGCTACCGAGAAGCACTGTATTTAACCGGTTAGAGACGCACAAGTGGCAAATCAATATGTGTGTAGATCACAGTCACTTTTAAACAAACTGCTTCTAAAGAACTCATTCACCATCCGATTTCATTCTTTTTTTTTTCTAAAACAAGAGCGACATGGACTGGTTTTTAAGGATTAGATGCATTTGACCTTTTAAAAGTTATGACACAGATTGAACTAGAAAACCAAGCAGATTAATACCATTAGAACATTTTTGATTAAGGGAAATCAAGGTTGGATTTGAATTAAATCCAACGTTTTCAGCTGGTTCCATTCATTTAAAAGGAAATAGGGATTTCAATGGTAATTAGTATTAGTTTTGTCCTGAAAACATTTGTTGCCTTGGCTGGCCATGAACATTCAAAAATGGTTCAGGTCCAGATTAGCACAAATATTTAGCAAAACAAATGTCTTTAAACAAATTTCCAAGGTTTTAAAAACATTTTTTCCAAGTGTTCATGCAGAATGGATATCTGGAGATTATTCAAACTGATGGCATTCACCTCCATGCCTACCAAACTTTTTTTGTGCCAGAAACTATAAAAGATGTAACCAGTTTTACAATTTAGTATGTAAAGACTGACGATTGTGGTCAAAACAGCTTATTAAAAAAAAGTAGTGCCAAAGCTAGGGCTCATTTACAAATTAAATGTACAAATATCCGAGTAGAAGATGACAAATCATACATTGTACGCAACAATTTTAAAGAGGAATTGTAGATGTGGCACACCCGAATGTGTTGCAACAGTTTCATCCACCAACTGTACATTTACGACCAACGTGACGGCACAGATTGTTGAGGACAAGTTGGGTTTTTTAATACTATTAAGGATTTATAATCAAGTTACAAAATTGCCTTTACTGCAATACCACTGTTTTATTCTCGATATATTCAACAATAATTTTAATGTGAGATTAATTCATCTACAAGAAAGAAAGACAAACTAAACTGATTGGAATAAATCACTCTTTATTTTCTTGTCTCAGACAATCCACTGAAGGATGGCAACCTGGGCAAATAGCCTGACCAGGGAAAAGCTAAGAGTTTGGGGAATAAAAATGGATTTCACATGTTCCAACTTGACTAATCAACTAATAAATATCAGCTCGTCATACATGCATTACCCTATAATTATTTCTTATAAGCAAGCACTTTAAAACTACAATAAAATGTAGGTAGTTTTCCCTCAAGTTTTTCAAGTTCTTTAATGAGATAGTACTTTAATACAATAGATTATACAAGAACTACTAAAATATTCCCAATTATGAATAAGTTATGAATTAAAAAATACGCATAGAAGTAATTTATTCAACAACTTTTAGATGCATTTCTGCTACTAATGCACCTAAATGAAATGATTGGTTCATTACCAGGCTTCTGCAGAGCTTAATGAGATGTTGAGAGAATTCAGCCATTTGCTGAATTCAGGCATTTTGGAAAAGTGGTGCATTTAAAAGTTACATGATAGTAGGTCCTGAGTGCTGGACTTGGACACTTGTGAATAAAGAATAAATAAAACAAAAAAAAAATCATCATCCAACCTGCAAATCACCAGTCAAGGTAGATAAAGGAAAAACTGGCTAATTGCTATCTGAGGCTAACTGATGCATTTCTGACCATTCAGGCTGGGCTTGATATTTCACACTGTCAGACTTCTTCTGTTCTACAGAAAAAACAACCTTTTAATGAGCTACAAAATGAGGTGGCGAGAGGAAATCTGGAGATTTTTAATAATCAAGAAATAGGGGCCAACTTTTCACATGATCGATTATACTTTCTTTACTAAAAACAAAAACAGTAAAGGCATTTTAATACTTTCTTCACCTATTGGCTCTCCTTGCTTTTAACTCTAAATGCAAGTTGAGGAAGTTCGCCTGTTGGGAAAGAGCAAAGTATGTTAAGCACATTACCTACTACAATCACTTATAGGTCAGTTTGTCTTTTTGTTTGACTGTTAATGTCGTTAATTACGACTTTGCCTTTAACTGCAAATATATTGCTTCGATTAAAGTCCCGTTAGTCGAAGCCGGTTTAATTTAAAGTAAAAACACAGGGAGTGGTGTGGCTGAGGTCTACAATTAAATATTCTTATTTAACCAGCAGAATGAATGATTGCAGAGATAATTATCGCATTGTGTAAATTTATTTTAAGTACGTTTAACAGGACTGACCTAAAGCTACTATTGTAATGGTTTCTACATCAAAGTTGAATGTGGGACCCCAATTTGAACCTGGACTGCTTGAGGACACCAACATTGGCGCTCCAGCAACATTTCTGTGCCCCTCCCCCACGCGCTAACATGGCGCCCAGAAGTCCATACTTTCACGCGTTTGACATTATGTCCACCCGTCTTATTTTCTGGAATCATAACAGAAATAAAAGTGCGACGCTAAAACGTTTAAGCGCAAAGGCTAACCCGATGCGTGGGAGTTGTGAATACACAACTCCCACGCAGCAAACTTAAGCAGCAGTCCCAACACACAACAAGCTAGGGGTTGACACACAGGCTTCTTAAAAAAAAATATTGAGTAAATGCGCTACTTCGACTAGTTTTAGAAAATAATCATGTCCGATACGGTTTTTTTCCCCCCATGCAACTAAACACCTGCGGTAATAACTTTGTACACGAAAAGTATTCTTGCAGTGGGCACAGCTACACTTCGTCTTCTGTCAGTCAGTACTTATCAAGGTTAGCAAGCTCAGCTTCTCGTTTATAGTTTAAATAAAACCTAATTGGGAAATTTAACAACTGTAAATATGACTAAGCGTGCCTCCGGTTACACACTCCACCGTCGCAGCCGATAATGGCTCATGTAAACAGCCACAGTTTGTACGTGTGAGCCCGAGTTTGCGTTAGCGGCTAACAGGATAGCTGCGGCCTGCTTGCAGTCCCATGTGCTACTGCTTTGTTCTGGAGGCACTTTTAAATGCACAGCACTGCCCAGAAACTGCTCGAAATAATCATGTCTTAGCCACATATCGATCTGTAGCCCGAGTACAAGAGTTTAAATGACGAAACTGCAGCTATAAAGTACAGAGTTTTGTTTATTAACTAGGGAGAATCACTTTCCCGAGGTATCGTGCTGAGGTGCAGCCGCAGCGACACATGCTTTTCAAATCTCCCTCATTCTACTATCATGGTGGAGAGGTTGGCATGCGCTTCTACATTATTTTCACCTGCGATAAATCCAGATTAAAACACGTTATTACTTTGAACGCTCATGTGGGCTCCGCGTCGCATTAAGTATTTCACTTTCTTCAAGCATCTCCCAAAAAAATAGGCTAACAACAGGTTTCCTGCCAATAACACGCGTGGTATTAGACATCAGCTTCTAAAAAAATCCACCATCTTCACTGACTTATTCTGACTTACCATTTACTCTGTTTCTTGCAAAACTGAGAAGGAATCTCGCGTTCAACGAGGACTTAGGGAGGGAAAAGTAAAAGTGCACAACCATGTGCTACTATTTTGATTTGCCGAGAGTTTGAGAGTCGTAGTAAGATTGCGAAAGTGGCGCGAGTAGAGTCTGGGCTTAACCATGTGGTGAATGAAGGGCGGCTCCCAGCCCGGACCCCAACTCACTTCATTAACATAAATCGGTTACTTCCTCTGCCAAGTTTGTCCGCTTCAGGCCTGACGTCTTCAGGCGAATTTTATTCCTTTTCATTACGAAAAAAGAAAATCAATGAAATGGAATTAAAGTTTGCATCTAAAGTTTGAATGACTTTATGTACACATTTTAATTGGCAATCTATTTGATTTAATTTATTTTAAAACGGATTTCTTTTTCAATAAATAAATAAAACGATA
>NW_015112653.1:474255-488975 GCF_001443285.1 Poecilia latipinna | reverse complement strand
TTTAATAAAGATATTTTTTTTTATATATAAAAATAAATATATATATATATATATATATATATATATATATATATATATATATATATATATATATATATACATACATTATTTTATTTTGGAATAAAATACTTTTTATTATTGAAATTTACCATCAAATTTCGCATCATGAGTTTTAGCTTGTACTTCAAACTCAATTTGCAAGCAAAACTTTATGTCACACTTAGATTTTAAATTATATTGAAGAGATAAATTAGATTTTAAATGTAATTTCTTGAAAAGAAATTACATAATTTTAAATTATAAAGTCACCAGAAAACAATATAAAATGTATTACTGATCTCAAAAGTGTTCACACAAAGCTTTCCTGTGATTTAAAACAAGTCATTTACTTTTAGTGGTCTTGTGTTTATAGCTATCAACAATTAAAGTTAGTCTAATTAACTTGAAATGAATCACAGCTGATGGCAGGATTGTCTCATCATTGGCATCTTTTCATTAAAGGCATAGCAATGTGGACAAAATAATTTCATTGTACAAATATTCCAGAAAGGAAAAGGATACAAAGCAAAGTATTCACACAATGTACAGTTATAAAAGGCATCAATATTTGGGGGAAATGTATGGGGCACCAGAAACGATACTGAAATTTGATGTTTCCCTAAAAAATGCTACAAACCAGTCATGGAGGCTGCCACAAAGCCAAAAGCAAAAATTAAAAATAGCAGGGTTTTCTGTAATTACGGGCTGTGCTAGGCATGTTACAATTGTAATGTCTTCTAAAGCCCTATGGGAGATGTGATGAAACCAATCAGCCTTAATTCATAAGTGTTTAGCACATCATCAATGTGCCACATCAAAAGAATATCATGTGCATATTGAAACATGGAAATATAGCATCATGATCGGAAGTTAATTTTGTTTCGACTGAACTGCATGTTTTTGTCAGTTTGAATTAAAATTTTGAACAACTCTAAGTATTAACCAGTTTTGACCAAAATGTGCAAGGTTTTTGAATGGCCAAACAAAATCTGACAGAATGTTTGTGGTGTTTTCTAAGCAGGACTGAAGGCAGGAGATTGCCTCACAGTCTGACATATTTAGATTACTTATTCATGCAAGAGTGGACAATTATTGCCAAGCCAATATGTAATATTGTGGTAAAGAATACTGCATATTCTGCTTTTAATAAATAAATAAATAAATAAATAAATCTGTAACATATGGTGACTACTTTTATTTTATATTGACCAAAGTGGTTTAGCAGCATTTAGACTTGTATTCTAAAAGGAGTAAGAAACTGAAAATAAAAGCATTCCCCATAACAATTTATTAATTTAAGTTCAATAAATTTATTTATTTATTATTTTTTACAGTTTTTAAGTTTTAAAGCTTAAAAACTCAAGATCAATATTTTTAGTTTACATTCCTGAAATTGGATTTCTGTTTTCTGTTGTTTGAGCCTAACCGGCTGCCATAGGTCAAACGCTGTTCGGTTGAAAAGCAGAAGCTCTCCCCGTCCCATGAAGTGTTTTTCTTTCACAATAAAAGAACATTGACACAAAACGAAGTTCACTACAACTATTTCATTTTTTGAAATACATTTATCCGATGACTATGTGGTAAATAAATTGATCTACTTACATCTAAAAACATTATTGATGCCCATCGTGTGATTTACAACAGCTTATATTCTTTTATTTTGGAAATTAAATCCCACTATTTCCGGTTTGACTGTAACTCGTCTCAAATGGTAAAATGTGTCTTCTGTGCACAGTTCAATGAGGTTTTACGATGTCTTTCACTTTACGGTGTCTTTCACAGCTGGATTGAAGAGTAGAAGGTGAGTTAAGAAAATCCCTTATTACAAAATTAGATCATCTAAAGGTTAAGAACTTTGGCATGTTGGACTCAAAACAACAATGTTAAAACAGAGTCAAAACGAACTTTAGTCCCCGAAACACATGTAAGAATCGATTAGTATAGGGAAATGGAGAGCCTTACACGCTTAAAAAACAGTAAATGTGTGAGCATTTATTTGTGTTAATATACTTTTTTAGCGTAACTCATAGTAACTCATTTGTCACTAAAACGGCTTTTGTCGATAGTGGCAAGTTAAGCAATACAAATTATGTCACGGGCATTAATTTATTTTGCAGAGTAGTCGTTACAGCTTTCATATGTTTTAGTCAAAATAAAAATGATTATTCATGGCACTGCCTAGCTGCGTAATGTAGTATTTTCCTCAAAAGTCTCTGTATTATGCTGTAACATTAACTCCAGTTAATTAGTGGTGTTTTTTTCTCAGACTGATCGCTTTTAGCTTGTTTTGTATTTGGGCATCAATATGCACTGTCAAGTAGAAGTATTTTTACCCTTTTACTTTTCACCTTTTGTCATTTTACATCTTTAAGTTTTTATGTATTGTTGTGATCTTCTGTGATAGATCAAACCAAGGTATTACATATCTGTGAGATGGTTTAAAAGCTACTTTGTGAACACAAATCTGAGAAATGTGACATGAATTTATTTTCAGTCAGGACTGAATACATCAGCATCAGCTGCAGCTTTTGGAATATTTCTTTACCGGATCTGCACAACTAGAGACTAAATTCTTCATTGCAAAATAGCTCAAGCTCAGACAGGTGATATATAAATCATCTGTGAATATACATTTTTAAGTATTCAGATTTTAAGTTCAATTTAAAACTTTAAATAGTAATACAGTTTAATCTACCAGTCTATTGTACTTTTGGCTGTAGGTTTTGGTTTGTTGTCTTGCTGGAAGTCCATCCTTCTCTGCAAGTACATGTGTTGTTGCCACTTACAGGTTTTCTTCCAATTCGTTTGTTCCATCCATTTTACCATCAATTCTGAGCAATGTCCCATTCACTGCGGAGAGCATGAATGCGTCCTCACAGCTTGATGCTGCCTCTAGCTGGTTTCACTGGTGAGATTGTGTTTTCAGGATGTTGTGTAGTGTTAGTTTTCCATTATGTATAACATCATGTATAAGGATGCAAACAATTAACCGACTTACAATTAATTGTTGATTTATGGTTTCTTAGATTTTTAAAAATCTAATAAACAGTTAGATGGTTAGATTAACTAATCGATATGAAAGTAGTTCATATTGATTCACTAGGCCTTCCTTTGGTGTTGCAGTTTGCCTCCACTCATTCTGAAAGTAATTGGTTGCATATAATTTTATTTAGGGGTATCAGAGAAGAAGTGTTTGAATTAAAATACAACCTTTTTCAGATTTTGCTTTGCTAAAAAAAAAACAAAAAACAACCCCCAGAAATTTTCTTCCATTTCACAGTAATGCACTGCCTTGTATTCGTGTATCATGGGAAATCCTAATAAAATGTATTGCAAATTGTGGCAGTTACTACTAAATTCAACAACGTTCAAGGGGTGCAAATACTTATGTAAGGTACTGCAAACCGCTCCAGTTTGAATGCTTTCTATGCCTTTTTAACAGTATAATCTCAAGTTAACTGGATTTTCATGTGTTCAAATTGTTTCAGCGCGACACACTGATGGCCACACGTGTGCTGTGTCGGCGGGTCTGCTCCCTCCCTGGCTGGAGAAGAAGCCTCACCCAAGGTCAACACATTCACACCAAAACAAGGGAAGAGATAAGCGATCAGGAGGAAAACAAGAATGTGTCAGATGTTTCCTCCCAAAGTGGATACAAACTATTCTACAATCCTTCATCATATCATGTTGCAAGGACCTCTGCTAATTCTCCCTGTCAGATGGATAGCTCTGAAGAGGAGCAGTTCTTCAGTGCTTCCTTTTGGCAGCAGAGCAACCACTATAGCGTGAGTTGCTCACGGCACCTCTCAAGCTCCAAAAACACACTTCTTGATTTAGCTCTAAACAAAGCATCTGAAACCGAAGTGCCATCTGTGTCGTCCTACAACAGGAAGCCAGTCACACCAGATGTTAAAGTTGACACACGAGCCTTCCTTAAATGCAGACCAGAGTACGCTTCCCTGTCCCTTGACCTCACCCAGCGACCTCAACCAGTAGAATGGGTAGAATTGTTGCCACTCCTTCAAAAAGTGTCTGTTTTAAGGGGCAGGATGAAGCCAGCTGACGTGTTGCAGTTTCTCTTGGAGCTCAGCAAGTTGCACCCAGACAAGATGCCTCTGCTCCAAAGTGACCAGCGGTTTGTCATGCTTCTCCGATATTCTGTCGAGCACCTCCGTCTCTTCTCTGAGCTACAGCTGCTGGAGGTGTTACAATCATTTGTGTGGCTGGAGATACCCTCGTCCCACACTGTGCTCGAGGTGTACGAAGCCGAACTGAGCCGCCGGGCCAACCAACTGACACTACATCAGTTATTATTAGCTGCTGACTTGTGGCGCTGTATTAGGAGACAGGTGCCACAGTTCTTGCAGCGTCTCTTTGAGTCAGTTCATCTTTATTTGGGACAAGTAGGAGTCCCTGAGCTGGTGCATCTCCTTTACATAATAGGCGAAGGTAGGCACTGTCCAAAAGACTTGATTTATATTATACAGCCACTTATCATGCGTCATTTAGCACAAATGCATCCTGAGGAGGTTGGCGTTGTATGTCTGGGACTCTTTAAAGCCCAAACCTCACTTCCAGAGGGAGCAGTGTCTCGTATTGTTGATAAGGCAGTCTCTGTTGTGACTGAGATGGGTGACTTTGCAATGGTCAATGTGTTGAAATACCTGCGTTTCAGCTATCTTTTTCACAGGACATGGTTGGAAGCCATGGAAAGGGAAGTTCCTCAACGGGCTCATCGGATGGGAGTCCAGGGCCTGATGCATGTGACTTTAACTTGTTCAGCTCTTCATTATCGTAGTGATAGCATCCTGACTTCTATTGCAGAGAGAGTCCCCTCTCTTGTGCCACATTGCAGGAGTAAAGACTCAAGCAAACTCCTGTGGGCCTTTGCCACCTTAGGGTTCCTTCCAGCTCAGAATCAGAGTTTTTATCCGAGCCTGACAGATGCCCTTAGGCAGAGGAAAGCCGAGTTCCAGCAATACCCCGAACACCTTTTGACTGGTCTTCTAGGTTTGGCTTTTGTTTCTCAGTTTCCAGAGGATCTCGTTACATTAGCTCTAAGTCCTGAGTTTGTCCACTTAGCACTGAGAAACTCCAAGCTAGAGCTGAAAAAAGATTTGTTCACCTTGGATGCAGCTGTGGCTCTGGAGCTCCCTCAGTGGAAAGGCCCACGGTTGAGTGGCGAACTCAGAGAAGAGGTGGCGGAAATGCTGTGGACGTTCGCACAGTCGGACGTTTGCCTGAAACCAGAGGTTTTGGAGGCAGAATCGGCTCTTCAGGATCTTCTCGGAGGAGACAAATTCGTATGCAAAAGAATGATCATGCCGCATACTCGCTCCATCGATCTGGAAATACATCTGGACCCCAAAGGACAACCAATACCTGTGAACCTACTGTGCCCTAAGCAAAATCCCACAATGGTTCCTTCTTCCCAAAGCTGGGAGAAAATAAACTCAGGAGTAACGATCACAGACAACCTTTTAGCCCAACTAATAAAAGGCAAAAACTCCACTGAGCTTCCTCCAGCAACTATAGCAGCTTCCTCAGTTGGAGAGACACCACGCCAAAAGTTACCACCTGACGAAGATGGGAGAGTATTTGACTCGGTTCTAGATTTTACCAATGACATGATAGAAACCCTCACCAAACCCAGCCGCAACAACCGTACTCACCGGGACTCGGTTCGCCAAGACATTAAAGACTCAGTCAAAATTGCTGTCCAGATCTCAAACAGGAACCACTACTGCATACAGTCACAGCAGCTGCTGGGGCTTCATTCCATGAAGAGACGACACTTGAAAATTGCGGGATACAGGGTGGTAGAGCTGAGCCATTGGGAGTGGTTTTCAATGCTGAGGAAAAGCAGGGCACAGAAACTGGCATATCTACACTGCAAAATCTATGACGGTCTGTAAGGATTCAGAAACCTCTAGAAAATTCATGTTGAACAGTGTTGCAAAAAATGTCCTGCGTTCTGTTGCATCCTGAAATCTTGAGTATTGTGCAAAGTACAGAAACATCCACCAAGTAGATAATTTAGTTCTTCTGTTTGTTTTGTATGTGCAATGGATTTTCAAACTGTATTCACATCTAGAATGGAAGGTTATTTGATTATTATACAATAGGACCATTAAAACAATTAACTTTATTTTTATACCTTTACTGTGACATAAATCCTATACAAACATTTAGCAAAAGAAATGGGGAAAGAAATGTTAAAATTAAAAGAGTTGTCTGATTTCCTAAGGGCACATACCCTTAAGGTAATAAATTAAATGCCCATTTTAATTCAAAAACGGTAAGTATTCTGTTTTTCATTGCAATCTTTTGCAAAAATTAGATCATGAATCCATCTTTTTGTGGGCAGTCCTCTTTAGGTGGGCAATTTTGCTTGGACTCCTTGTTATGCTGGGCAAAAAGAGAGAAAACTTGTGTAACTTGATCTTCTGGACAAATAACTGAGGGCTTTAAATTAAAACAAACTAGTATTTGTCACTTTACATAAAGTAATTTCCTTCATTTTAACAAAACCAATTTCATCTGGAAAAAAGTAACCCCATACCATGATCTGTTGGTGCAGATTATTTTTATTACTTAACATACCAGAATTGTGGCCCAGAAATATATGTTTGCTTTCATCAAATCATAACCCTTTAGAATATTTTATTTAGGGCTGGATGTTTTCTTTGGAAGAAAAGGCATCTGTTTTGAAACCCTGCCCCTTAGTCTAGACATACAAACAAAACGGGGGTTGTTATTGTATTAACAACATAGTCAGTATTTTTTTGAATGTTGCTCCTAGGCTCTTTGCAGTCTCACAGAACGGCGTCCATGCTGTTGCTTCACCACTTTTGGAGACGTGTGTGGTTTTTGATTTCTCCGTTGTCCCACATCTTTTCATGGTACTGCAGACTGTTCTCACTGTGCCATACTGCCATGGAATTTATTTAGTATTTTTCTACTAACTGAATCTGCTAGATGACTTTCTCCCAGCTGTGGCTTTAGCCTAAAGACACATTCTGAAAAATCTGCCAGGACACTTAAGCTATAGGTGTGAACGCAAGAAAACTGATTGTTAAAATTGATTCAAAAGGTGCATATTTGTTCTGGGATCTGCACACCAGTTGCTTTTGTTATTTGAATTATACAGAATAAAAATCATATTCAAGGTGTAAAATGTTTTAATCTAATGGAGACATTTTTTTTTTTACACCACAAACCCCTGACAGTTTGATGAGTTGTCCTTACTTATGAGGTCCACTTGAAAAATGTTTCATAATGATTTATTTCTTTGCTATTTCAAATCTGCATTCCACCCTTGTGAAAATATGCAAATTAAATATGATTTAACTGCTCACTCTGTGTCAGTACTGTGGTTGCCACCATTTAACGTGGGTCTTACAAAACATCATTTTTATCATTTTTAAGAGGAATTTCAGGTAAGATACCTCTAACGCAAATGTCTTATGAATATGAAGATTTTGAAACATTATCTGATGTTATTTTCATGTGCAGGCTCCTGTTGAATTGAAATTAAAACTGGAGGTAAATATAAAAGAACAGGTTCATAAAATGTACTAATTTGTAAAAGCTCATACTACTAAATAGCTGAGGAGAAAATCTGAAGGGTTAAATAAATTGAGGTGTATTAAAAGTGAGAAAAAAAAATGAAATAACCACATAGATACCATAATTGGGTATTTCCATTTGCAACAGTATTTAGATTATGTGGTAAGAAAAAAAAATATTTTACTACAATCTTTGCCTGTCACATTAAAGTAAGACTTTTCAGTAGATGTTCTCAGAAGTGGTCATTGATGATGAAAAGCAGGACAGAAGTTGTCATCTGCAAAATCTCAGAGTGTATAATGACTTAAGTTATTGAAGGAAACTTTATTGCACATTTCTGAAGGTCTTTTTCACTCTGAAAATTCTGCGCATGTGAAAAATACACAAACATCTGTTAGTAAAGTATGTATTAGGTAGATACTTTGATCACTTAAGGATTGATGTTATGAACTTAAATATTTTTAAATAAGTTTTATAGGTATTGTTTGCTCTGTGCGTTGAAAAAGGCACCTAAATATGATGAATTTCAGTACTTCTGTAGTATTAGTTATTGTAGCTGATACATTTAATCAGACTTTTGCATTTAAGATTGATACAGCAGGTCATTTTAAAAAGAAGAAGACAACAATGCAAAATGCTTCATGGTCACCAGACTTAACTAGAAAAAAGTGAACAAAAAGAGATCTTGTTGAATAAAAGAGAAACTTTAAAAATACTGGAAATCACTTTTATTTAAGTGATTTCTGAGGGAAATAAACATTTAATGCAGATTTTTGTATGCACATTTAAAGTTTTTGCACACGACTTTACCAAGGACACCAAAAATAATGGAAGGAGTTTTTGCTTTCTATTTGACTCAAAGTCAGTATTTCTGACATTCTGTTAACTTCAATTGCTTGTGCAAAACGTTATTTACCAATACAATGCAAACTGGGCATTGCTTAAAATCTCATTGACGGTGTCTCGGCGTACCAAGCGACAGACTGGTCACAGCTCCACTGATCCGGGAAAATGCATTCTATCACAGTAGAAAAGAACTGATCCTCTCGCTGAGTTGACCTCCCTCAGCTTTTGGCAGATGACTTTAATCTGGAGGTCATCTGCCTGTCTGTCTTTTTCCCACTCCACCACATGGAAATTTAGTGTGTCCCCCCCCTTTCTCATGCATCATTTTTGAGGTGGAAAGAAAACACAGGAATAGATTTCTTCTTGAACTTTATGAAGATTTTACTTTTTGTATTTGTATAGCAGTGAAGTGCTACAATTGCTGAATAATTGTAGGTGACTCAGATGTTTTTTTTTTTTTTTTTACAGAAAAAATAGCCATGTCTGAAGCTGCTTTGAAACCATTTGATTCAGAATTTATAGTATATTTTCAGAGCGTACGTGACAACTGAAATGATTTGCAGGTGCTGAGGCAGGTGCTGTTTTGTTTTTGTCCTCATTTGGAAGCTGTGATGAATCTCGGATAAAGAGCACACAGTTGTGGTGGTCTCCCTAAATTTTATACCTTCTCCATTTCCCTTTATGCCACTGACAGCGGTGCCTTTGATCATCTTGTTGGCTGTTTTTATAATATGGGAAAACAAAAGTAGCTTCAAGGTTTCCTGTCAGAGACAAATGTCCAAAATAAAAATAAAAACAATGAGCAGGAAGAATTCATTTTGAAATTATTTCTTGTCAGGCACAATTAGTTTCTTTAGAAATGGTAAAGGGAATCACCTGAGCTGAAACGAAAACACCTTAGAGCTGCTGACACTGGAATTGATTGTCAAATTGTCTCTTTCTTCAAACTAATCAGTCAGTCTTATAAAGCACTTTTCACAAGGACACATAAAAGTGCTTTGAACATATACAAACAAATAAGCATACCAAATAAATTAGCTAAACGAGGCTAAGCTGAGGAGTTAGCCTTGTTTAGCTAACTCATCATCAAAACAATTGTGCTGATGAGGAGTATGAGACACTGTAAGACAAAGATCCTAAGAGGCATGTGTTATAAAATACTGATGTATGTGTTAAAATACTATCAAATAGTAAAAATTCAACAAAATAAAAAAATAAAAAAAAGAAAACAAAAATCTGAACGTTTCAAATTAACCTGGCCCTATGGAGAGGCATCATGTGCCTATCGAAAGAAACCCAAGAACACTTGTTGAAAGTCATTAACATCTGTCAGCATTGACAAGTTTACAAAATCATTTATCCTGTGAATAACAAAGAGATCCGTTATCCACAAATGGAGATTGAATAGTATTAAACCTATACTATTCATAAATTATACTATTCATAAATTGGGATAAATTTATCCCAATTTATCTTGGGATAAATTCCCAAGACCATGGCAATAACTTATCCAGGAAGTCACCCAGGAACCTAGAACAACGCCTAAAGCACTGTCAGGTTAACTTGCTTTAGACAAGGTCAGACCTCATGATTCACCAATAAGGTCATCTCATTTCCCCGCATAAAAACATTCTGATGATCCAAAGACTTTCAAGCAAATATTTAGTGGACAAGAAAAGCAGATTTGTTGCAAGCATCTTGCTGAAAATTATGGAATCAAATTCTGGTCTCTAGCAGAAAATCTTTCATAAATATACCAGGCTCTTAGTTCATAACCCTATTTGGTTTAGGACAGTGGTTCAAAGTACACCAACAAGTGTAAGTCTAAATAGCTTAGAAAGAGCCCCAAAAATTCTGGTTTTGGAAAAGCTAGTCACGATCCATGCTTAAGTCTGAGTGAAATATTGTGGTATGAGCTTATGTGTGAACCATATGGTTTATGTTTTTAGTCTTACCAAAATATATTTCTTGTAGTTGATTTAGGAAATATAATAAATAAGTGGGACTAACACCTTTAACAGATCATTAAATGCTCCTTAAAATCAGTTCTAAAAACACACACATTAACCTTAAAGCGACTTTTCCTCTTTCCGGGCTTCATCTACGGTCAAGTGGCTAAAATAAGTTACTTCCTTATTATGTGCATGTTTAATCATAGTCTATATCTTTCCTGAATATTGCAGTCTGTGTGCATAAAAGAGCAGTAGAAACTAGAAGTGGAGGGGAAAAAAAATCAACTCCCCATCTGTCCTCATTTTGTGGGAAAGCTTGATAACCCCCAGGGGGTGCAGCAAAAGAGGCTTCTCAATTCCTCCTACCTAATCAGGATGAAGGAGCAGAAATTTTAGTTGGTTTGATGTGCTATGACTGAATGCTGCCAGCAGAGGGAGATGTTTACCTAGAGAACGTCTCATATCGAAGCTTAATGACTGCTTGTGTAGTTCACATTAGTTTGCTTTGTAGCATGTTCACCGCTGCTACGAAGCTTATCTGCTGTTATGCAGTTTTAGCTTTAGGATAACACACCGAAAGAAAATTGACACATTTTTTGTGTGAAAAATATGTTTACAACTTTGATTAATTGCAACACTAATCAAAGTTAAAACAGGAACATACTCAAGGGCATGAGGTGCATTTTGATAAGGCTGAAGGAAGTCGGTGAATAACTCTGATATTCTTCACAGATCTGAGGAACTACAAAAGAGAAGTCAAATTTGAACACTTTCAAGTCACTGCCTCCCCTGCAGCTACAAATTTCACAGTTCTGGCTTTGCAGAAAGCATGCTTTTGAAGTTGAGAAGATTTAATTTCTCATTTGGCATCATCATTCTATGGATTCAACTGCAACTCATTGCATTGTCGAACTTGTTATCTGTCAAAAAAAGATGTTTGTGTTTTCGGGTTGATGTTGCAGACAAAGCTCAGTGAAAACGGTCTTTCTGTGGCAGAACAACAATTTGCAAAATTCGTAAGAGAAGAATTCTCAAACTTTTTATTACAATTATCACCTCAGGAAATCATGAGGTTTCCAAGTTCCACCATATTTAAAATCAACATGTTGCTTGCGCCAAAGCACAAACTTTTTATGGTTTTCTTTGAGTAATCTCACCAATCTTTCACAAAGATCCGATGTGTGCAGTGCAAAACAAATAGTTGTCTTCTCTATGATAGCAACATTTCTGCTGTAAACACGCTCTACTTGAGCTTTAGTTCTCTGCCGCTCCTCCAATGTTAACATGACTTATGTTCAAAAGCCTGCGATACTGTTTTATGACCCAACGCCGCCCTAAACATCTTCACAACTCTATTCCTGCTGGGTTTGTCACATTCATTGGGATGGATTTTATCTTGGAGTAAAGAGTAAAATTTGTAAAATATATTTTTAAATCATTTATCATTTTCCTTCATATACAGTCCCTAGTCCCACAGCTGTCAAAGTCATGTCATATGCATACCCAAACAATCTAAAATGATTCTCTTGGACCTTACATCCATTAGCATAAACAAAGAATCTTAATGCTGATAAGATAAAAAAAAAAACAAGAACACAAACTGTATTCTCAGTAATATAATAAACAAGAAGGTAAACACTCTCACGTTTGCTTCTTTTTCAAAGATATTAACTTTCTGTAAATAGCATAAGAAAAAAAGGTGAATTATTATTGAGCTCATCATCAGCCTTTTTTTCACCCAATCATGACCAGTAATTCACCGGTTAATACAGGAGTCACTTGTGAAGTGAATGCTCTCTCAGTAATCCCCATCTTATTTGCATTTCAATTCTTCCGCTTTTCTCTGGCCTGAAGCTAATCCATCGCAGCCTGAATGTCCCCTGTAAGCCGACATCAACAGTTCTTTAGTCCTCTCAACGTGAGGACTTCTACTTTCTGTCCGGTGTTATTCATTTACTGTGTTGGATAAACAGACAAATCCCAATGTGCATGTCCCTGTCAACTTCACCGAAAAAAAAAAAAAAAAAAAAAAAAAAAAATTGTAATGAGTAATAAGTAAATTGGCTAATGCTCCCAAAATTAGGGGACTTATGAAGTATTTCACATTTTCCACATGTTGAGCTTGTGGTTTTTTTTTTGTTTTTTTTTTCTCAGTGCCCCTTTCTTTCCGAAATACCCAGCGGCATTCATTGTGAGTGTGGATCCTCGCCTTTAAGATTCCAACCACACAGACAGAGCTTAAGCAACTGCTCTGGGGGAAATGACTGATAGGGAGCCTTCCCATTCAGCTCTTGTTTTAGCTGGTATTGATAGACTTGAAGGAAACTTAACTTCGGGCTCTGGTACTTGGTTTATCATTTGTCAGGGGATAAACTGCTTTGCCTCGGGAGCTCAGTGGATTTGTCCTGAACCGGATTATTACTGTATCATTTGTCCTAATAAAAACTAAGGAGAATGTTATTTTTATTGACTGCTGTTCACACTCACACAAAAAGAAAATAACCGTTACTCCAGCGAGATTTAAGCCAATTAGAAATACTTTCACACCTTGGGGTTTATCATCATGCTGAAGCCATAAATTTCTATGTATTTTTGCAGGATTTTCTTTTTTTTTGCGACACACCAACAAAATATACTGCATAAGTGGGAAGTTGAAGGAAAATGACAAATTCAGTTTTATTTAAAAATCTGAGGTGTTCATTAGTATGCAGTCCCCTTTACTCTGATGCCCTTAAATTGAGTCCTGGGCAACCAGCAGCATTTGGAATTCAACTAATAAGTAAATCGATTCCACCTTTGCGTAAATGAAAACTACAAATCTACAAACACATCCTGACCGAGCGTGATCTCATGCCAACCAACGAGAGGATTAATCAGAGAAGCAGGGGAGAGAGACTTGTGGCCTCTCTGGAGGAGTTGCAGAGATCCACTTTTACTCTTGTATCTCACAAGTCTGACCTGTTTTTCTACTTATTAATGATTTACGTCAAAGAAGATACATTTATTGAAATGGTCCAGTCAAAGTTTAGACCTAAATCTAGTAGATGATCTGTGGAAAGAGCTGGCAACTGACATATATGGATTGGTTGTGCGCCATTCAACTTAGCATGAGTGTTTTTGCAAGGAATTTGCAAGAGTCTTAGTTTCTGGATTTGCAAACTAGTCAAGACACACAACACAACACTTGGCCCATTTAATGCAGTAAAAGGTAAAAGGTGCTAAAAAGCCACTCAAAGTCATTGATAGACACTTTTAGTAGTATATGATATAATTTTACTTCAATTTGACAATTACATACATGCCTTTGATATAAAATGCTTTTAAAATACATCAACTTCTGTGGTTGTGATGCAACAAAATATGAAAGACTTCAAAGGGCCGTGAATACTTTTACAGAAACTGCATCCTCTTGTACGACAGCTGCAGTTTTGACCCACAAAGAAATCCATCACAACTTTAAGGAGCATCAAAGAAACCACAGTGGCAGCTTTGCAATCTAGTTTAAAAGTTCAGCAGAAGTTGCCTTTGCAAGGAGGGAGCCACAATAACCAAAAGCATATGTTGTCATAATTAGAATGTCCCCTCAATCGCACAACGGGGACTATTTTTAGGAAGCTGCTAATAGACAAACATACTGAGAGCCACAGCTCTGTGTTTTCAATCTAATTAGCATTATGTGTCCTCCTCTCTGTGTGAGATATTTTCAAATTGACACTTGTGCAGGCGGGAGTGTTGCATAACGACAATGCTGTCCCTGTACACTCATCACTTGGTCCCACAGATCATTACAGCTCAGAATAGGACTGATGGAACATGGAGAAACAAAATGACACTGAACAGCACTATCACTGCATCGCACTGCACTCTGCTGTGGCTTCCAGACAAGGGTCATGCCTTTGCAACAATGCCTAATCATGAACATTCTGTCGGGGCAGATCGAAAGGGATTTCAAGGTCAGTTCGGGTGTGTTGCACAGAGAGCTCTGCACAATGTAAAGTCTTTTATGCTCAGCTAAATCTCGTAAATCTTGGAACATTGTCTCTGGTAAAGCAATAGCAAGGGAACAGATGGAATTTGCTTTGCTATGAAATTCAAATTTCCATCCCACACACACATGACTCAAAAGAAAAGTGCAGATTTTAAGCTGTAGTGTGTGAAGCTGATGCAAGACAAATGGGTGGCTGTCATTTAATGGTGTGTGTGTGTGTGTCTATGTGTCTATATATATATATATATATATATATATATATATATATATATATATATATATATATATATATATATATATATATATATATATATATATATATATAT
>NW_015112653.1:469735-472254 GCF_001443285.1 Poecilia latipinna | reverse complement strand
CTTGTGCTTCCCCATTGCCTTGAACTTCTAAAAAATTGTGCTCTGAGGCCCTTTTTTTTTTTTTTTTTTTTTGCTTAGCAATGACAAGAACAGTGACAATATTTTTGGAAAATATATTTGCAGAAAATGCATCCTTCTTGAATGAAAGCCATATTTTGGCAAGATTTAAATCTGATTTACACAAAAACCACGTCCATAAACCATGAAAAGGATCTGTAAAATCAGAGGTTATTTATGAAAATGGCTAGTGTTGCAATGTGGAGAAATTTTGAAAATGGAAAGACAACTGTCAGGTGCAAAAGTGCAAATGCTTTTAGACTCTAGAGAGATGCAAAAATAGAAGCCTTTTTAAGTTGCCAAGAAATGTCATGCTCCTAGAAAAAACACCATCTCAAACCACAATTTTCACTCTGTCCAACGTTACACACTTATGTTCTCTGGGAGACTAAAGGATAAAGGATGGCTCTTTCTGCTCTGTGTGGGTGCTTCAAGAAAAGCCTGGGACTGTTGCTGGTAAAGCCACATATTTAATGGATCTGTGTGCATGAAAATCCAAAGCGGTTGACCTCATTCTGAAGGATTGATGCATTATGGGACCTTCTGATCAGATGAGGTTCTGAATAATTTTGGCCTTTGTGGCTTAGTGCTTATCAGCGTATCCCGCCGCTGATTAGGCGGCGTTCCTGCTTTAATCCGAACTACTTAATTATACGCTAGATGTTGTCTTCCAGAGGCACTCTTTTTTCCCCAATTCCCTCTAACATCTACACACACACACACACCTACACACACACACACACNTATATATATTTAGGCCATACTTTTATAGAGTAAGACCTCTTGTGATTCACGGTAACACTAATCACAACAGGAGATCCTTCCTGCTCACAGCTACACCTACAACAAGACATTAGATCCTCTTTCCTTTTGGATTCATAACATATTTTTGAATTTAACTAAATTAATTTGGATCTTCTAAGCTGCTATTCAAAAGTACTACCTACAGTCACACAGCATTTCCTAGTGCAGTTGAACTACCCAACGTAAATCACTCTATGGCAATTTTCAGTGAACAGGTTGTAATTAAAAAGATATAGTTCCATACTTGTTTCTATAGCTTATTAAAGGTTTTCTGTGTAAAACAAACAAACAAACAAAAAAAAAACATAATGAATGAAACGCAGAGTTGAAATAAGACATAAAAATGTTAACTCACAGTTCTGATTTTTCCTGGCAAGTTACAGCCATTGTAAACAAAAATGTAACAAAAGTCATGCTCATTAAATATAATTCTTTTTTTTAATAAATTCATGAGTTCAGCGACATGTAATTTGTATTTTCTGATGTAAAACAGGGATTTGTGTTTGGATCTTAAGGTTCTGAACTGCCTTGACAAATTGTCATGCTGAGCTAGTTTCTGCAGGAGGTTATTTCTTGTTAAAAATTGAGTTGTTCCTTTCCACTGTCGCCATATGCCTGCTCAGGAGGAGGGATTGCTTCGACGCCAGTGACTTGATATTGTTGACTTGGACTTCCTGAGATAGAAATCTTCTCCCCAGTTGGCAATACAAACTGAATTTGAAAGCATTGCACTAAAACTGTGGCCAGGATTCTCTTGCAAAAGAAATGTTTAATCTCGATGTGAGTTTCCTGGCCAAAAAAAAATAAATAAATAAAAAATCGGGATGTATGTAATTCAATATGATTTTGTCAGTATGATGTTCATCTTTCTATATATTTCTGAATATAAATATGATCTGATGTTTTTTGGGAATTGGTGCTTTTCAAATGAACTGAACTGGATTCAATGTTACACCACATCCACATCAGCTCTTCAGTCTTCAGCTTGTACATAAAGTAAAAAATAAAAGCCTCAGAGCCTCAACAGCACCACCAAAATTTTTCCTCATTAAATGAAGAGGAGTGTTATCCTTTAATTGTCTGCCACAGATTACTGCACAGAGTCTAAATTAAACCTGTCCACATAAGATTAAGCCTGCACAAATCATCCTCCTCTTAATGGGAATTTATATTTCAATGTGTAATTATACCCTCTAACCCTAGCAGAGAAATTTGAAGAGATGTGTTAACAAATGTGTTGTGTTTAATTATATCACATTGAACAGTGAGGGATCAGGTATTCAGATGTGAAAGAGGGGTAATTATAGAGAGCAGCAGAAACACACACACACACACACACACACACACACACACACAAACATGTCTGAAAACACTATATCCAGCGCTGCTGCTGCATGAGTTGCTTCCCAACTATATCCTATCACTTAGAAGCATGCAGGGTCAGACAGATGATGAGAGAGGAATTTAAAATCCTTCCAATGTTCCACTGTCTTTTTATGAATAAGTAATGGATGTTACTGTGCATTCACATTGCCTTGACATTGCTAAACATTGTGCTCTGCAGCACGTTTTTTTTTTTTTTTTTTTTTTTTTTCAAAAGAAAAAAACCAGGATAAATTTTTTGTGAAAAATATTTTCAAAAAAATTTATCTTCTTTT
>NW_015112653.1:463273-465275 GCF_001443285.1 Poecilia latipinna | reverse complement strand
TTTTTTCCTTTTTTCAGATTTAGATTTTTACTTGAAAACAAGTTAAATCCTATATATCATTATCCTTCCCTATAGTAGTTTTTGATGATGAACATATGGGTAGTTGATGACCCTGAGCACTGTGCACCTTGTCCTGCACAAAAATAATTATTCACTAATTTGATTTTGTCCGTGTGTTGATCAAATGTGATCCCCCAAAAAACACACACTGAAGTATGTAGTTATAGTGTATAAAAGTATAAAAATGTTAAAACGGTGTGAATATTTTCGCAAAGGACTCCTCTTATAGATTTGTTTTCCAAAACCTACACTTCATCTGTTTAACTGCAAACTAAAATAATACTAAAAAACTGTTATCATGCATTTTTTGTGAAGCGTTTGTTTCATTTTAAGTAGAAAGACGTTTATGTAAGAATGCCAGGATTTGTACTTGTCATTTGTTTACCAGGAATACGTGAAAGCTTTGTTGCAGTATGAAAGGAGCTGCAGTGCATCCAGGACGAATTTGTAGACATTGTCCCTCGTTAGGATTTCAAAGAAATTAGTTTCAGTCCTAGAAAAAAAAAAAATGGTGTGTGAAAAACACAGAGTGTCACACGAAAGTACAGGAAAGACTAAAAGAGACAAGGATGAGCAAACGAACGTAATAAAAACTTGACAACAAGCAGTGGTGCTTTGTAAAATTGTGTATCACTGTATGCTGATGTACAAACAAATGTGTCTCAGTGTTCACAGATTTGTTTTTTCAAAGCATGCTGTTTTCCATAAGAGCTAAAAACTTCAAAGTTTGTAACTGGGACAATTATTTTGCACCCAAAAAAGATGAAAAAGATCCCAAAAGCATCTCCCTCTTCTCCTGTTTCAGCATATAATTGGCAAGCAGACTCGCATGATGTCTGCTCAGTCGTTGCATTTAGGCCAATCTTGTGAAACAGCAAATTTACTGTTTCTAGCATCTCAAAAATAACCCCAGCAGGTGTGATCTTCCTTTTAGCTTCCTTTAAAGATTTCCTTTTAACACATTTGGTATTCAGGATCTGTTCTCTAACAGGTGAACATGACTCAAATCAGCTGCGGCTTTGATACACGAATGTTCCAGTGGATTTTTGGAATGTAATAATGTCCAGGAAGGATCTGTCATGACAGAACTTGTTCTCGCGCTTCTTCTTTTCTATTTCGGAAAAAAAAAAAAAAAAAAAACCCTCAAAAAATATTCTACCACACGATGATTACGTAAACACCTGTGTGTCAACACCAGCAATTAGAGGGAATATGCATCACTGTTACCACAATTTATTCTTTTCAACTGTATAAATTATGTAGAATTTATGTCTGAAATTGGGAAACATGTTAAAAAAAGTGAAAGAAAACACAGCATCAAAATGAAAATAAAAGTGATAATGTGACTTTTGGAATCCCAAAAATACCATACCATAATGTTTCCCGATGATAAAAATAGGAATAGTTATAGAAAAGTCTTGAGCTTTAAACCGGCACACTACAGAGGCTCTTAAAAGCCCTCTGTGTTGAGCCCACTCTGCCTGCTGTTAAGCACAGTGGGGAATGATTGCTTGTGACAAAAGCTGCAATTCAAAACACAAACATTCTGAAAGCATTCTGGTTAGATGTTGCAATCTTTGCTCCAGTTGTGATCAGCACTGTTACTCTGACGCCTTCATGCTTCAACTCTCTTATGTATCCAAACAGATGTCACCAGTGTAATTTGTATTTGCAAGGCATGCAGTGGATATGCAAGTCTCACTTTTCTCCATGTAATTAGTCCATGTTAAACTCCATCAAATATATTTGATACAGATCTGTCAGCTCACTGTGAACGTGTGCAGAACAAACACAGTGTTGTTGTACATCTGAACACATGAAAAAAAATGCCTTCATGTCGAACAAAGAGCTCAATGCAGTGTTCTGTACCATCATTAAAAAAAAAAAAAAAAAAAAAAAAACAGAAAAACCCCCCAAACACTTATTGCGGGATTTTGGAAAA
>NW_015112653.1:426668-460186 GCF_001443285.1 Poecilia latipinna | reverse complement strand
TTTTGGAAAAAAGGCGCAAATGAGGGTTTTTGTCCAACAATAAAAAAAAAAAAAAAAAAAAAAAAAACAGAGAAAACCTCCAGACACTTGATGCTGGTATTTGGAAACATTAAAGTGTAACTAAATCCCCTGTGACAGCACAATCCCAACCCCAGAAAATACTTAAAAGTTCCATCAAAGTGGGTGGGGCCCAGAGACGCTGAGGGGCGTGGCCAAGTGTGGAGATGAGTGGAGGATTTTAGGGTTAGGCAGTGCTGTGTTCAGGACAAGGGAAAACACCGTTGCCATTTAAGACACTTTTCATACAGTGATGTTTTATCAAAACAGCAACAAGTGACAAGTCTAGTTCCTTTTTTCTATGTTACTGAAGACGTTGGTGACAATAATTTAAGCACCAATCACTCTGCACCACCTGTCCTGACTGAGGGAGAAGCAAATGGTGCTGTGAGCTCCTATCACACTGCAGTCAGTCCTGCAGGAAACCACCTGCAGTCAGAGCGGAACAGAACGGAGACCCGTTCCACTATGTCTTCACACTGCAAATGAATCACAGATGTTCGGAGTTGAGAAATGTTATCTATCAAAGCTTGTTACTCTTGAAATTCCAACTCCTGACTCCTAAAATGGTTTCATGGCCAAAAGTGAGGCAGTGATGTAGACGTCAACCAAGCTGTACCATTATAGCGAATACAACGTTTTGACTACAGATGTGACCGTTCAGAGCAAACAGACTACCTGCCAAGGAAGCATCCAGATGAGCTCAGTTTTCCTTTTTTCATGGATTGTCTCATGTTATGCTGCCGCAGCATAGTGAGTTTTGAGAAATGTGCCAAAATTTATTTATTTTTTTATTAAAGTTGCCTGCGGGCTGCACAGTGGCGCAGTTGGTAGAGCTGTTGCCGTGCAGCAAGAAGGTTCTGGGTTCGATTCCCGGCCCCGGTCTTTCTGCATGGAGTTTGCATGTTCTCCCTGTGCATGCATGGGTTTTCTCCGGGTACTCCGGTTTCCTCCCACAGTCCAAAAAACATGACTGTTAGGTTAATTGGTCTGTCTAAATTGCCCCTAGGTGTGTGTGTGTGTGTGCGCATGGTTGTGTGTCTGTGTTGCCCTGCGACAGACTGGCGACCTGTCCAGGATGTACCCCGCCTCTCGCCCGGAACGTTAGCTGGAGATAGGCACCAGCACCCCTCCCGACCCCACTGAGGGACAAGGGTGTTCAGAAAATGGATGGATGAAGTTGCCTGCTGAAGTTTTAAAGATGAAAACGCGATTTTCTGAAGACACACATTTACCCTATATACACACATTTCCTGTTGTCGTCATTTAAGCACTGCAGCTTTCATCTAATTTATTCCCCACAGTGTAGATAGAACATATTCCTGCTTATTGCAAACCTGCAAAATACAAGTGACTCACTTTAATGTTGTATTCTTTTGAGAAGCATCCTTTTGTTGCATAAGTTGAAAAAGAAAAATAACTCCACTTTATTTGAAGCTCATTTTTATAGTATGAACCAGGTTTTTTCATTACCATTTCCCCCCCAAAAATATAAGTTTATATATTCTAGTTCTTTCTTATGTTACTGTTTTCCAAAATATGACTTTTTTTTTCCTTTCTGACTGACAGAGTCTGGCTTTCATCACTATTTGAATGATGTCTTTTTCAGAACAAGCCAGCTGACTGGAGCTTGTACAAAACCTGCTGCTGCCATCTGTGACTTTCACAACAGGTGCTGCATGAGCAAAGAATTACCTTGATTAAGGCGATTTATGTGCCACTGTCCTAATCATAATACATCAGCATGTCTCTTAAGCAAAAAGCATTTTGTTTTTCAGTTAACCGTTTTATTTGTGTGGATATTCCTTACCTGCACCTGGTTTCTAAGGTAGGGAGACATTAAAGCAGAAGTTTTTTTGCTGTGGAAAAATAATAAAGTGCTGAATATTATGATCAATATGCACCCCAACTAATATTTGCAAGGCAAATATTCACATGCTAGGCAGCAGTGGAGGACCAGGATAGGAGGGCATATTGGGGTTCTCATGCTGCCTTCCCACTAAAATAGACTCAAACTGCAAATTCAGGTTTATGCTAAGCTTGAGTCTGGGTGTTTCCTAAAATATTTCTCATCCAAAGTTCACAACTGAGGCAACTGTCTGAAATTTGGTTACTATTGAGTTTTCCAGCAAGGACAATGATACCACAGACATTAAAAGTTGTTTTTGAGAAGATAAATCGGGCAACATCAAACCCCTGGGAGTGATATAAGCTCTTCCAGAAAAGAATTAAGGGACTATGTTTTTTTTGTTTGTTTTGTTTTTTATCGTTATTTTATTAAAAAATAAAAACTACGTTTCAGAGCAGGGTTTGTGTCAAGAAAGCTAACAAATTAAACAAGCTCTTGTCAAGAATATGGTCAATGGTAAGGTTAATGATCACGTTTCCTTTGCATCTTGCATCTTGCTAAGGAATATTTATCGAACTATTATGTGATTATTGGAAAAAATGCTAAATCAATTCAGGTTTTTATACAAATGGTTCTCACTTTTAGAAACAATTATAATGAAATGTTGCGTAAAACATTTTACCTTGAAAAAAGAACTGTAAGCCTAACCTTGAAGTAACATTTGATGAATGTCTAAAAGTCTGAATACCTCTGAGTCGAGCTACGTTTTTCCTTCAGAAATGTTGAATTTCTGGATCAAAATACATCACGGGTGCACTTATATCTCTACAAAAGCTCAGGTATTTTCAGATATTCAGGATAGCAGATGAATTATTAATAGACATTGTGAAATCTAAAATAGTGTCTTTGAATAATTCATCCAAAAGTCTTCATAGTTTTATGTTTTTGAATTAAAGTAGTCAGTAATTTATATCAATGTTTAGTGTTTTTTTTTTTTTTTGTTTGTTTGTTTTTTCTAAACGCATCTTAACTTAAAATTGGATTTTCAGAACCAGGATAAAAATGTATTTTCATATTAGAAGGTCAGACTATATTCAAAATGTTTTCCAAGCTTTCAAAAGGGTAACAAATTACCTTGCACTGAAAGCAGAACTGTAATCACATCTCAAAATACTGACGTTGCATGAACATGATTTACCGAAACACTTCCACTTCACATTTCAATGAAACTTTTCAGTGATCATTTACATTCGGTACAAAAGGGTAATGCTCTATTGCTAATGCAGAGGTCAGTTTGAAAGCATTCATTTCAGACAGTAATTATACAAACCTGTAACAAATGTTCTATGAGAGTAAACGTCTCTCTTTTCACTAAAATACTTTATTTTTCATTAGCAGTTAAATAACTTGATGTTCCATTCCATATGATTTCATCATAACTATCATGGTGTGTGAACTTGCCGACATGAGAGATATTTCTCAGCATACCCAGGCTTGCCAGTTGGAGTTACTGCAGTTTTGGCTGATCGTGCAGATTAAGATGCAGCTGTGCCCAGCGTTCATTAGGGATTGGAAATGTTCTCCTCTTTGTTTGGAGGCATGATTGTGTTTCCTCAGCTGCTTGTGTACGCTAATAGGTAATGCTGTAATTTTTTTTTTCTAGTTTTAGAGGCTAATCTCTTGATTAGCCTCTGAAATCTCTATGCGTCCTCTGACTTGTTTTTTTAAAACGTCTCACTGAAACTGGATACTTTGGGTATACTCTCCATCTTAAAAACATCTTCTGTGCCATTAAGCTGCATATCCAGCTGCTCCAGTCTGACTGCAGGTATGCCATTTTTAAGTGAAACAAATTCCAGAGTTTGGAAAGTTGATTTAAAGTAATAAACTTTAAAAAACTGGATTCATCTTCAAAAAAAGAAAAAAAAAAGAAGCAAAATTAAAAGGCATTACTGAAAATTTGATTAGGCTCCATGACAACTTACTGAGGTAGATTAATACATAATAATGTGCAATAATAATACTCACAATTTAGTTTTTAGGAAACTGCTTGTGCACTGGGTTATTCAGTTTGGGCTAAATTCTTAATGAGCCAACACTGTTGATGTGAAAGTGCTAAACAGTAAACATGAGTTATTTCTGCAAACAGAGGACTGATTTTGCAGGGAGTAACAGTAATGATCAATGGCACAACCTAACTCTTCTGCAATGGTCATTTTTCACCAGGCAGGTTTACAAGCTCTCATTAAGGACAGCTTGGACTGCTAGAGAAAAGCTACGACTTAACCCCTTACCTTTCTTTCCCTGCAATCATCCTCACAATGTCTTTATTCTATTTTATTCTATTCTAAGACGTTGTCTAAAAGACACTTCCACTAACGACTTTAAGTCACACAATTTAAAAATGTTGAAAACAGTAAAGTGGTCCCCCTCATGCCCCCTTTTCTGCATGTTTTAGAAGTTATGCTACACCAACACACTTGATATAAATGACTGAACACCTCCACGGTGTTCTCATCAACTCCTACAGACGTCTTTTAATGACCCGTTCACTTAAAGGACTGCGTCAAGGCATTGGTTAAATGCACGAAATCCTTTATCCTCACTGTGGGGTGAGAGTGTGAAGCAAACAGAAACTTGCACACTTCCATGAATCACTTGAAGTGGTGCCCTGTGTTCATTATTAATCCCACACATCTGCGTCACTCTCATTTTTTTCACATCTTTCAGATCCCACATATTTTATTCTTCAGCTTGTGAGATGTAGTTTGAGCCTTCTTTACTCTGTGACATTAAACCAGGTTCTGGTTTAATGTAAAAAAAAAAAATCTATCTATCTATCTATCTATCTATCTATCTATCTATCTATCTATCTATCTATCTATCTATCTATCTATCTATCTATCTATCTATCTATCTATCTATATATATATATATATATATATTTTTTTTTTTTTTTTTTTTTTTACTTGAAGCATTTTATATGTTCAATTTCCAGGAAGGGTTTCAAATAAAAATCTTTTGTGACCTCCATCCTTATATCTCCTGAAGCAGCTTCCTTCCGCTTCATAAAAATAGTTTGGTTTTAGCCCCGAGACGCACCACAAATCCACGTGAAGCAAATGAAAAAATCCCTCAAACATACTTGCAGGGGAAAATAATTTGTCATTGTACCCTCAAAACAAGCATTAAGTAGGAAGGGACAACAGGGCGAATGACACAGAGCCACATTACCAGGATAAGAAAATGATACTGTGCTTTAAACTGGCCAGCTAATGGGTTTCTTATTGAGTAGATCTGTTCACTAATGCTTTAATAAGTCATATTTAATAAATGACAAAGGTCAGTAAACATTCTCACTCCATTTTTTTATTTATTTTATTTTTAGATATTAAGGTCATATTAAAGGGCAGAGTTTAGAATCATGTTTTAAATGCCATCACTTATCTGTGTGATACAATTATATAATACTTGCTCATTTTAACATACTTAGGGAAAACTGATCGATTAAAATAATAATAAAGTCTCACCTAATTTCACACAAGAACCAAAATTACATACCAATCTAGGTTGCCAGACGTCGGCTGTTTATTTGGCTGCTCAGGCAGCTCAAGCTTTCCAGTTTTGTGGCTCATGCATCTCCTCGTGTGTCTTATTAATAGATTAATATTAAAAACTCATTAAAAACTGCTGATGTGAATCAATCCACGTAATCTTTGTCTGATAGTAATTTATTTATTTTCTCTTTACAACATTCTAGTGTTTAAGGGCGATGAGAACTTTGTAAAGAGACAAGTACTTTTTCACTGCAACATTTGGCAAACACTGGTCTATTGACTTTTTTTTTACTTTGCCACATTATTAAGCTACAGCTATCTTTGTAAACCGTTCATGGTTGGAGCAAATAGATTTACAGTCTCTGCAAAATGTTTTGTTGATTTTAATGTATTACATAACTGACACAATATTACTTATGCAGGAATAAGTAATTAATCCATAATATACTTATTAAGGACACAAAAGAGACATTCATCAGGAGTGTTATGCTAACTGGCAGGCTTGTCTTTATAAATAAGGAATGTTCATATGTAGCAATAATTCAAACATAGCTCATGTCAGAACATGGAAAGGTTAAAATTTATGACAGAATCGGGCACCTTTTAAAGATGTTATTTGTTAAGTTGTTTATATTATGACACCTCTCAAGCTTTTCCAAAGACGTGCTTTATGTTTTCATAATACCAAACAATCCTTGTCAAGATTGCTGAAGCTTCTCAGCGGCTTGCAGGACAAGTTTGACACACATCATGGGAAATCGGAGAGATCTTGGCAGCCGGCCAATAATAGCTTGTCAATTATCCAGTCAGCAGTGAACAAGTGAAGTGCTGTTTTACATAAATTAATAAGAGCTTCATTAATGATGGCGGAGCTGACACATTCTGGTGGAAGGCTGTCTGGCATTAGCTTGTTAGGAGTCATGGCAGAACGAGCCAGAGCACAAGGAGAAACTTAAAAGGAGCTTTTTGATGCGCTTGCCACTGGCCCACAGTACACAGCCCTCAGCCAATAATGCTTCTCAGTGGTTAATGAAGAAAGATATGTTTGGTCAAATGCATTTAATGCTGAGGCATTGGCTTAGCATTCTTTGAAGTGGTGCTTTATGAATGCTAATGTTTTCCCTGACCTATTTGCTGCTTTACATTATGGAAATTACTAATGGCCTTGGTGCCCATGGAGGCTGTGGAGATGCTGCTACAGCAGAACAACAATGTAATTAATACAGGAATATATTCATAAACTTCCAAACAAGAACCAATAAATTGGGAGCAAAACCGCACCCGAAGTTAATTTTGGATGTTCGACCAGTTGTGGAACATTACCATGACAGTCAGGATCTCATTATGTTAAAACACATAAAAATCTGGGTGAAGACATTTGTTTGACAGCTTGAATATGGCAGGACTCCCTCGGGTCCGGAAGACGCTACCCAACACCCCCACCTTGCCATCTGTCTGAATCCATTGTAGCTTGTTGGAAATCCCACAAGGATACTTAGGGGGAAGAAAGACAGAAACACAGAAAAGTGCTTTTAGGAACCACAGCACACCCTTTGCTTGTCACGAGTGCTGAGGATAACTTCGGGATCTTTCTATGCCTCGAACTAAAATCTGTTTGAAAACTTTCTTCAAGTTCAACTTCATCATTTTTTTTTTGAGATGCCTTCGACTTGGTTTTGTATCCACTGATATTATATTTTTGAGGGTTTAAGATTAATTTACCACTGCTGTTGAATGAAAATAAGACAACAAAACACGAGTCGTCAAAGTAGTTTTAGCAAATATATGTCAATAACATATACAAAATAGGCAGAGAAAGTGGCAGTTTTACCTTGAATATTTACAACGAAACAAAGAGTAACAGGGCTTTCACTGCAAATGAAAGGTTCGTTTTTTTTTTTGTTTTTTTTTTGTACAAAGACGTTTTTAAATCATCAAACAAAGTTTTGGTGTTAGCAATATTTAGTTTCATTGTTTCAGAGAACAATACCAGACAAAAGTCTTTTCTTCATTACAATTCAATCGCATATACATAATAGAAATGGTTTCTAAAACCAAAATATTAACAAAAAAAAGAAAAGTAGAAACAAACAAAAGAGAAAATCAATAAAACAAGATGTCCACTTTAAAAAGGAGCGGGAAGAAGTATAAATTTATTAACTCCCCAGCCCCTCATTACACTATAATCCACCGTATATGTTTCTGTATACAATTTACTAAGCAAATTAATTATTAATGACATTTTCTTAAAATGTTTCAGTCCCCTACTTTTATGATTACTTCAGCAATTATGTATATGCAGTACTTTTTATTTCCATGGACCATTAATCTGATGTGAAACATTCCACTGTGTGGTGCACATTAAGTGTCTCGTTACGGATTCAACGCTCGCCCATTGCACAAAATGCAGGGTTGAAGTACATAAGCTTCAAGTAATTAAACCTATTTGCTTTGCAACAAAGTTTTATCTGTTCACGCCAGAAGAAAAAAAAAAATAAAGGGAAACATTTGAGGAGAATAATTATTACAAGCATCAAAACTGATTTACTAACATGCGCGAGAACAAAGCACACATTTGAATATTTATACTGCAGCGATTAGCTACCTTCGTTCCAGGTGTTGGTTTGAGTTTGTAAGATGGTCTGGAAGGAGCAGAAGGAAACAGTCGAGCAGTTGCTGCATTTAAATTCAGACTGCCACAGCACATGGGCAATCTGCAGCAGTCCACTCACACATCAGAGCACTTCATTCACAGCCAAGTCAGATTTATCACGGGGCCTTAGATTATGAAATTTTAAAGTAAGCTGCACTGTTTTGTTTTAGCTATAAATAATATGTATTCTCATGCTTAAATTCCCAAACTAACCCACAGTTCTATTTAAACTGCGTGATAACACTTGTTTAGTTAAAAGCTTAAATCTTCAGTCTGGCATTACTGTTCAGGCTCAGCTGCTTTTTCATTCTGGGTTTTGTGTCTTTCTCCTCTGTCTCTCTCTTCTCTCTCTTAACTGAATGAGGAAACAAACACAGAGCCCTTTCAGGTCACATCTTTTTCAAATCAGCAGGAGACACTGTTCATGCTGGTGTGCTGCATTTCTAAATAAACCTACCTCTAGGCAAACAACATAAACAACCAGGATAGTTTTATTAAACAAATGCAACACACCATCCAGCCTATCCTGGTCCTGCTTGTTTTTTATTTTTTATTTTCTTCCTCTATTTTTTTTCTTTTTTTATAACAAATTCATACCCGATAAGCCTGCCTTTTAGTGGTAGCCGCTCTTGCGACACTTCAGGCCAAGACACATCAGTGCCCTTGATGTGATGAAGAGCTACAAGAAGGAGCTGATAAAAAAAGAAAGAAAGGCTGAGGTTAAGATGAGATAAGCAACTCTGCAGGGCAGCATAAGAATGGCCCAGTATGCTAACGATTGAGGAGAGGAAAACACAGACGATTACTTTGAACTAGGCAAGCGGTCTTAACCCTTTTACAATCGTGCCTGTAAACACTGTTTTATTTACAGCTGAAATCACATATTTACACTATTTGAAAAACCGCATAACCTTTTGTTCTGACATCTAATCAGACTAAACCTTTTTTTTTGTTTGTTTGTTTTAGGTCAGTTTGAATAAGCAAAATAGTTTTAATTGCTACATGCTAGATTAATAATAATAATAATAATAATAATAATAATAATAATAATAATAATAATGATGCAAAGGTTTTGTAAAATTCCAATTAAAATCGAGCCTGTGCATGTACTTCAAAGTTCACTGCAGCATAAAATAAACTTTACAAAGTTTATTACGAGCAAGGCTGTCTCTGAATTCAGATCCTGAGGAATGGAAGAGAATTCTAGCAAACTATTGTAAAGAACAAAAAAAATAAAAATAAAAATATGGTAACTTATAAATTTAACACACACAAAAACTGACTCCCAGTTTACATTATATTATATTTTCTGGATTGACAGAATAGGATTAATCTGTTGTTGTGTTTTCCATCACATTTAAAAACAGCCACACATTTTGAATATCCCTGTGCTTTACAATGCTTATAGTCAAAAAGATTACAAAATATATTGGCTAACCTCCATCGTCTTACAACCTTGTCCCTAGTGGGGTCGGGAGGGGTGCCGGTGCCTATCTACAGCGAGATATTTCGGGCGAGAAGCGGGGTACGCCTTGGACAGCTCGCCAGTCCATCGTAGGGCAACACAGAGACAGACAGGACAAACAATAATACACACAGACACACACACACACACACACACCTAAGGAGAATTTAGAGAAACCAATTAACCTGACAGTCATGTTTTTGGACTGTGGGAGGAAGCCAGAGTACCTGACTTCTCTCCGGGTACAAAGTCCTTGAGGCTTTGTTTGACAAAGTCCTTGAGGGAAGCATGAATACATACTGAGTCTACATACCAACTCCATGCAGAAAGACCCTGGGCCGGGAATCGAACCCAGGACCTTCTTGCTGGAAGGCATCAGTGCCTTACAGCAAGAAGAATTACATCAAGTGCATTGCTTCACTGTGCATTTGAAACGTGAGCATATACAATTTAATCAAGCTTCCATGAAAACATGTTAAAAAATGTACAGTCCTCATACACATTATATACCACATGTGTGCCTCTGCTACAGAAGCAACTTTCAGCGTCTTCATTTAAGAACCTAAATCCTATTATACAACTGGTAGAAACACATTTTTCCTCTGTACTTCTCTGGATTGACAAATGCATAAACATATATATTCCTGATTCTTCCAAATGGTAACTAATGACTCATGATTTGCATGTTTTCATGTCTGGCAAATGTTTGGGATAAAAGGGATTCATTTATCCTGGTAACAGCAACAAGTCTCAGACGTTATTATGCGCACAGCCAGCAGATATTCTTACTCAGAGCAAGGAAAGCTTCTTATAAACATCAATTCACTGTCTTCACAATATGGCATCTTAGTGTGCCTGTTGCTTAAGCTTTTCTCCTTTCTTCTTGATGTGAAATATCACTCTTGTGTTCAGCGTGAGTACTATAAATGGGAGGACGATGGGGGGATTTTGTCACTTTTCTCAGGTTGGCAGACATAAGCTTGGATCAGCCTTCATAAATATTAGTGTGCCTCGAACATACTGTTTTCAGTGGTTGCCAATGCTCTTGACAAAATTTTGCAAATCTGAATCCCTGAAGACGCAGCCCAGAAACGTGTGATTTGTTCCCAGAATCGTCCTAATCCAGTGGACGTCACGGCATCATACATGATTTAACAAGAAAACTGGACATAGATAAATGGTAGTTTATGTCTGAAATGCAACGCATTAATTATTACTGAAGGCATTCAAGTTTGAGGAGGGCTTTTAAAATCAGAAAATGTCGAAAGACGAATAGATAGGATGAAGGTATTGCCATGTTGTTTGGCAAAGTCCTTGAGGCAAGCATGAATACACACTGAGTCAATAATTTATGCACTCAGACACACTTTTAAACACACACAGATAAAAGTGAGAGGGAGAGAAACACAGCACACACAGCTCAGGGAAACAGAAGACTCAGAAATCTTCAGGGACAGACGCGGAGTCTGAGACTAACAACTGCAAACCACACGCGGATTGTTACAGATAAGATTTCTCTCTACTCTTCGCAACGACAGAAATGTCAAGGAGGTTTGAATCATCTGTGTTTCTAACGTGTTGCCCGGAAAATAGAAGCTAGTGTTTGTCCTTTGGTTAGCGCTTGCAGTCATATGCCGTCTTCACACTGCCTGACACATCTCTTCAAGCTTACATAATGTTGATCTGGCCTAATTTTCCCTCTCCCTGGCAAAGCTGGGGTCTTCAAGCATCAAAGCGACATTACACTATCAACCTGGAAAACAAAAAAGTGAATGAGTATACGGGGGCCTTGCATTAATACTCACTCCAATCACAAAGTAGGACAAGATTGTGATGGGTAAAATTCTAGATACTTTTCAAAATAAAAGTCTGAAAATGTGGTTCGAGTTTGTCTTCACTGCCTACCTTCTGATGCACTAAAATAAAATGCAGTGGAATCAATTGCCTAACAAGTCCACGATAAAGCCGAGAAATTTGAACCAGGGTTAGGTAAGAAAACAATATGGTAATCTTTGAGCCTCTCACACGGTGCTGTCCAATCTATCATGTGGCACAACGGTGATCCGACTGTACCGCGAAGAGCGTTAATCAGAGAAGCATCCAGTAGACCAAGTGGATCTCTACGAGAGCTGCAAGAAGGTTGCTCTTGTCAGATGAGAGCAAAGCTGCAAACGATTACATCTGATGAAGAACTAACACTGCACTGCACCCTGCCACATTGAAAAACATTGGTGGCAGCATCATACTGTTTTCATGCTGTTCTTCAGCAGTGTTAGTCAGAATTGAAGGGAAGATGAGGAGAGATAAACCACAGACAATAGATACTGAAATACAGTAAAAATATACACATAACATAAATCTGTGTATCAGATATTTACAAACTCTGTGTGGCAATTGTACCTCATGCACACGATTTTGTCTGCTTATGTGTCAGGTAATTGGATGTTACCATGGATACTCAGCTTCCAGAAAGCTTTTTCTGCAGAAAACAAAACAAAACAAAAAAAACATCCCAAAACAAATGTTGTTTTCCTTAAGTGTCTGTAAGCACACAAATGTCTTCATACTGCACGACTACAACGAGGTCAACTGTTTTAATATTACAGCACAGAGTACATTACATCAAGAATTTTCTGTCTTGTTTTCCCACAGAGGCTTTATTAAATAAAACCCAGTTTTGAAAATAGCCTTTCCTAAAATGAGTTTCTGAACTTTGTGAACGTCATTGATTATTCAAGCTCTCAGTCAATCTCAGTAATAATATGCATCGTAGCGTGTTTCATTATTTCTTTTTTGTTTAACTATGGAAAAGAAAAGAATGTCTTGAATATTTTAATAGGATTTCAGCTCTGAAATGTTCATAAAATCGCCGGAGGGCTTGTCGAACGATTAAATTCTGTCCTTCCCATGCAGTGTGACACACAACGTGGTTTGCAGAGCTAAGGAAGACAACAGCAACTCAAATGAATGCATATCTTTTATTCATTAGCTAACTACTAAATAAAATGGCACACTGTAGATATTTTAATCCCACAAATTCCTAGTTGCACTTTGTTTTTCCAAATAAAGAGACATGAGGTTTTTTTTTTTTTTTTTTTGCCTTCAAAGACAAAACAAGTTTGCAATGAAAATGCTGATGATGTGTTCTATTTACAGAGGCTGACACAGAAAATTCACTGTTTCATATGAAAATCGAACAAAGCAAACACAGGCAAACAAGAGAAGTTGGAATGAGAATCAGAGACTGACCCGGTTTCCTCTTCGTAATTTAAACATTTGCAAATATTCACACAACAGTCACATTTAATTCTAGCATGTTTAGATTAGTAGTATTTATAGTCTTAATAGGGACCAAAAAACAATTGCATAATGTCAGTAATAACCACATAGTGAATTAAAAAAAAAAAAAAAAACTTTACAAATTTCTGGTATGTACAGTAAACACATTTTATTACACTTTTGCATTGTAAAAAAATAATATTAACCCAGATTAGGGATGTCCGAACTTTCTGTCATTCATAAAGCATCATTTAATTTTTATTTTTTGCTTCTAATGATATATTTGGCTCTGCACATTCAACTGCACATTCTTAAAAACAAAAAAAAAAAAACTCATCTTTTTCTTGCTAAATAAAATTTAATGCTGAGAAGTTTACAAAAGTACCAGGCTAATATTAGCATGTGTACTCTGCTTTAATATGTGATTTGGCTAAAAATATATGTTTCATAGTAATTCTACCCAACAGTGGGCACAGGTAGCTGTCAGAGAAAGTAATTATCCTGCTTCAGAAACTAATAACTTTGCTTTGAATGTCTCAGATTGAATGACAACTGTTTCAGCTGCTGTTCACCAGTCAGATAATTACATTTGAGCACTGCACAGACGAGGTCACATGACACAAGCTATGTTTACAACAAACTGTCATGCGAATTTTGAGCAAACCTTTGAGATGTCACAAAAAAGTAAAAAAAAAAAAACATGAATGAAAGAAAGAGAATGCGAAATAGGCATGTTTCCATCTGCACGTTTGGAGAAAATCGACCAGGCTATGCAAAGTTTAAATTGTCAAATGTTGACATTATGCAACATTAAGTTGCAAACTAGCATTCACCACATATCTCAGAAAAACGAAGATTTTCAGGAATTTTATCCTATCGGCAAGTTTAAATTTTTCTTTCATGTCAACTAGTATTGGTGATGTTACATGATGTCCAGAGAGATAGAGAAAGAAATGTAATTTTAATAAGAGACACAGTGGGGACAGAGATGCCTCTCACATGCCATCTATACACAACACACATATCGAATTAAAACTAATGTACCTTGTCCTGATGCAGCTGGACATTGTGAATCCCACATCTTTAATCCTAATACACACTCAACATTAGACTGGATCAAAAGGAACACACATTTTCAGGTTGTGTAAGGATTGGATGCTATATATATCTATATAAAAGTCTGCTTAATTTTGTCAGATTTTTGCCTGAATTACATAGGTTTTGCAATACACTCCAATACCTGGCAAGGGAAGATGGCTACTTGAAAACCAAGATTTTTCAGGTCAATAAAGCGCTGTGCTATTTTTCAGGCTATAAACCTCCAAACCGAGTTTGCAACAAGTAGATCTGGGATCAGCTCAGGACATCCCTAATATACTTTCTCTCAACACTACCTGAACCCATTTTTTTAAATTTTTTTTGCTGCTTTGAACTAAAAAAGTTATAGCACACCACAAACTGAACAAACTTCAGACCTGATACAATCAAATAAACATTGTATTTTGTACTGTTTTCACCACTGTCATTTTATAGCAGAATACTAACAAAGAAAAAAAAAACATAAAAATATAGCTGTGCAGGTTCATATCATGCATCAGCTGTGAATAGTTTAGCACACTTGCTCTAATCAGAAAACAAGTAAATCCATGACAAAGTTGATACAAGAAAGGCAACAAATCAAGACATCCTCTTTGCTTAGCATCATGCTGCAATATAAAACTCGCTGTCATGCAGACACAGTGTAAAAACAGCATGTCTTCTGATTGGCTGAGCTATGGTGACAAGTTCAGTGCATTTGAGAAATAACTGCGTATTTAACTCTCAGGGAAAGTCATATTTCTTGGCTTACTCTATTACCCCAGGACCTGATTAGACTAGATTAAGACTGGATGATGTGCTTAGTTTCCTTTGAAGCAAGTCTTATGCATAGAAATAACTTTATCCGATTAACCAGTCATTTATTATGATTTTCTACCAAACAGCTCTTACGTGGGGTATAATATCCCTCACCATAAAGACGCAAATGACTGAAGTAAAGGTGCCACCTTTGAAAAGATGGCATCATCATCATCATAAAGGTTCGGTGACAACTGAGAAATGAACAGATTGTCCGAGTGTCATCTATATCTATGCATAGTAAATAATTTGTAACATAATGTAACCCTTCTGTCTGCATTTACCAGACCAAATCAGTGGCTGTATGCATGTTTCTGTGTTGTGAATTTACAAAAGTGACATCATCATTGATCAGTAGAGTCAATAGTGCATTTTCTCAACTTCTATTAATAAAGAAAAGGAAATAAAATATATATATATATATATATATATATATATATATATATATATATATATATATATATATATATATATATATATATAAAGGAGTTTGTTTGTTTTTTTTCTAATATAAAAATAGTTGTTTAACAGATGCTCACACATGCCTGAGGCCAATAAATTTTCTCTAAATAAAAGGAATATTAAGACAAAGCATGAAATAGACCCAACTCCGAACAACATACCAGTTAAACCAGTGTCAGGTTTTCAGGAGGCAGGTTGCAACCAGGCCAAATGACAATGAACACACACGCATGTTGATGGGCAATTTAAGCTGTCCAATTCATTCCATTCAAATATTTTTGGTGTTTGGAAGAGAATATCTTCACCTGCACAGGGAGAAGATGCAAACAGCACACAGTAAGGTCCTGACCGAGATTTAAACCCAGAAATTTCTTGCTGCAAGGCAACACCATGGACAACTGGGTCACTGTGCAGTTCTATACATGAACGTGCAAATGCAAATGTGTTTCAACCAGTTTTCAACCCAGTGCCATGGGTTGAAAACTGGCATTATGCACACTGCTGCTGTTCCCGGACATCTCAAACTCGAAAGTATTTGCAAGCAACAGTAAAATCAACAATTGAGATGACTTTTATAGAAATGAAAAATACCGACTTGATTACTTACTTGATCTTTTTTTTTTTATGTCTCAGAACCAGGTAAAATTTCATAATTCTCAGCATTAACATGCAAAATTAATCACTTTGATTTGAAATACACCACTTTATAACTTCATTTCAGCACATTAGACAACCTCTTGAATTTTTTCGAGTTTTGCTTCATCCTTTTGTAAGTTAACAAGTGAGGTCTTTATTAAAAGATGTCCCTCTGCTTGTATGTACACTGCAGGTCCTGAACAATAAACACTGAGGACAAACTTACAGAAGCTTTTAACTGCCAGAACTTGGAAATAAATTCAGAAGCAGTATATCGTTAAAATGAGAACATTTTCGCATTTTAACAAGTTTTACATCTCGCTATGACGTGAAAGTTTCACGTCACAATGAGCTACTGCTGAATTTATTTCCCAGCTCTGGCAGTTAAATGCTACCAACTAAAGCAAACAAAGAAAATACTATACTTGAGTTCTAGTTTGCTGGGGAGTCAGGCTCAGGTGAATATTTCTATTTCAGTCTCTTGCAGAATTATTATTTTAAAATTCTCATTTTCTTTTTCCTATACACATTCCAGCCTGGTGTGTAAATAAATCTATTTGCAGCCCTTTCTAAGCCTGAAACAAGACTCAACTGTTGGTCAGGAAAATTTACTCAAATTAATTTACTCACCCACTTTTTCCATAATGGTAATTACAGTAAACACTGGTGTCCTTTCTTTGATGAGGTTGAGCTAATGTATATAATTTCATCATCTAAATTATGCCAAACCTGACACTGACAAGGGGTCTTGTTGTGGGTCAGCAGCTATAGCTCACGCTTAGTTCACACCGAGCAGATTGGACTTTTATTTTGCACTAAGCATTAAATGTGGTGTTATGGAAATACAGCTGCACAGATGCACAAGGAATACAGGTAGTATAAATCAAACATTTAACAGGGTTTTCGTTGCATATTTATGTTTTTATGCTTTTTTTTTGTTTTTTAGATTGCTTTGGTGTTGATTTAAGGAAATTTTAAAATGGATGTACATTTATGTGTAGTAAAGTTGCAGAAACTGCATTTGTACAAATTTGCAGTGCGGAGAACAGAAATAAAGACATCCGAACTGATACAAATTTTTGGTTACTAATCACAAGTGCAACAAGTATTAACTTAACCTAAAACTTCTGCTGGTTGGGAAATGAAAGGTTATCACCAGAAGGGTCTAAGTATACAAACAAGGCTAGTGTAATACTGTCATGGTACAGATAATCATTACATTTCTCCCACCTATCTGCTGGAGTGGAGACTTTCACTGCATCCATAATTTATGTTTGTGGTAAAAATGAAGAATATTAATGTATTTCATATAATTGTTCTACAGTTATTAATCTTGAATGATACATTTTGATGAAGACTTTTGTATAAATCAATAAAATTTAACTTGAACTTCAATGCTTGGGTTTCATACAAAAAAGTAAGAAAATTGGCAGAACTGGCTGCCTTATGTGTATCGCTGTCAAATAGCATAAGCTTATTTAGAGGTGAAGAACGTATCGTCTTCATGGCTCATTAATACTCATAAAATGCAGCCAATTTCAGAGTTAAAGCTCAGGCTCAAATTATTGACAGTGATTCTCTTCAGGGTGAATTCAGTGAAAGGGTGAGTCATAAGAGCCCTGAATCTGAGTTTTATGTTGATATTTGCACATTCAAACTCAAATGCAAACCACACTGGACTGAAGTGTTAAGTGGCGCTTCAAAATGAATAATTGCCCTCTTGTATCACTCACTCTGTAAAGCATAATTCCCAGAAAAAAAAGCATTTAATATCTTGCACTGCAGTTTGCTGAATTGAGAAAATTGTCCCTTTACCACACAAATGCGTCCGCACTGATCATCGCGAGGACAGGTGTTTTAAAACTGTGTGAATGTAGTTCGTTTTTCCAGAACCTCGAGGTAATCTGGATCAAGGTGAAGCTTTGCTTTCAGTTCCCAGTACTCGCTCCTGTTGGGTTCCACATAAACGGAACTCGGCGTTGTACAATACAATATTGTCTGTTGTATTCTGTCTGGTTGCACATATTGATGCCTTGCATCAAAGTCTGAGGTATACTGATTTGCTGAGTGCGCACCGTGTCTGCAAGGTAACGTGCTGCTGTGGCGTCTGTTCTTGTCAGGTTCAAGTACGTCTCTATAGTAGCACGGATCGTCTCGGTAAGGGGTGGATGGCTTGTTAAGAGGCTCTGGAGTGGTGGCGCTGTACTCCGAGCTTATCACGTTACTGGCTGCCTCTTCATCGAGGTTACCCAGAAAGGCGCTGCTTAACTCGTCAAAGTCTCTAAATCCATCCACTGCTTTGTTGTCCATGGGGGTTTGTGCACCAGTTCTGCATGTGGCTTCAGTAGGAGGTGGGATATACTCGTATACATGCCCAGCTGATGTTCTTACTTTGGGAATGGATGCCTTTTTGTAAAGGCCGTACTCCATGTTGAGAGAGCTAATGCAAGCATTCATCGATTCATTCTGCTCACTTTGACTCTTCTGGCGTCTCTTTTTTGTAGCCACAAACAGTCCCGCAGCCACAAACACAGACACAATAAATAAGAGGAGAAGGGCAAGAATCATTACAGATAAAGGAATAGTGTTGAGCTGAGTGTCGGAGTCTAAAGATGTTTCTATAGTGATAGTGCTCCCCGGGAAGGATTCCTCGGAGGGCGGAATCATAGAAGCAAGTATCTCAGAGTTATTAGGGCAGACATTAGTAGTCTTAATGTATCTCATATCTTCCCCAGCCAGCTTCTTGGGGGAGCCACAGATGACGTTGTTTACAACTGTGCCCATGCTGAGCAGCTCCAGCCACATCTTCAGATCTAGTATATTGCACGAGCAATCCCAGGGATTCTCGTATAAATCGACTTGAACAAGGGCTGTTAATTGATCAAGTACACCCCTGACAGGAAGATACCGCAAGTGGTTGTTACGAAGATTTAGTCTAGCTAATGTCAAGCCATTAAAAGTGCCCTCAGGTAAAGTTTTCAAGAGATTATTGTTTAAAAAAAGAAGCTGAAGTTTTGGGACATGTTGAAAAGTGTCCGCAGTTACTTCTTTAATGACATTGTACTCTAAATACAAGAACTGCAGGCTCTCTAGTCCATAAAACATATTGGATCTAAGATGGTCAATCAAATTCCCATTAAGGTACAGTCTTCGCAGATTTGTCAAATCGCCAAAAGCTCTATCATCTACCCCAGCTATCCTATTGTTACCAAGATGAAGCAAATCTAATCCAGTTGCCTCAATAAAATCTGAGCAATGCACCACAGAGATGTAGTTCCCTGTAAGATACATCTTTTTGGGGTTGTATGGTTTAGGGTTCAGATCAGAGATCTGTTCAATCTTTCTCTCCTGGCAGTTCACATTCAGCCCAAGGTCTGAAATCTGGAGATTGCAGGTGCAGGCAGTTGGGCAATCTAAAGGCACTGGAGATTTGGTCTGATACGACACAATTTGACCATAATTCTGTGGCTTGTTGGACGGGACACGGGCGGTGGGTTTTGATTTTAATTTGGCTGACTGACGAGGTCCCTTGGTCGGTCTCGATGAAGATCTTGCGATGCCAGATGCGGTGAAGGAGGCGCCAACAGCTGGAGTGGTCCTGTAGTATGCGTCAATGCCCAGATGAGGGGGAGGTGGCATCTCATACTCAGCAATTGCTCTCCTTGGGCACAGCTCTTGCTTCGAAACCTCGTCAAGGTCTCTTCCATGAAGCCGAAATGGGAACTCACAAACCACGTCCCCAACCAAGGCTGTGTACGAAATGCTTTCCAGCCAGGTCTTCAGAGCAATCAACTCACAGGAGCAGTTCCACGGATTCTCCTCCAGCTGTAACTCCACGACACTGTTCATGTGCTCCAGCAGACCAACGTAGGGAAGCACTTTGAGCTGATTCCCTCGTAGGTCTAAATGAGTCAATGGTACAAACTGAAAAAGGTTTACAGGCAGGCTAGATATTAAATTGTCATTCAGAATCAAGACCTCCAGATGTCGAAGTCTGCTGAAGGCATTTTGCTCCACATGACTGATGTAATTATAATCAATCTGTAAATACTTCAGACTTTCAAGGCCATGGAAAAACTCTTCTTTCAAGGCATCGATTTTGTTATTATTGAGATGTAATCGTTTTAATCCCTGCAGTCCATTAAAAGCTCCAGCTTTAACTTCTGATATTTCATTATTTCCAAGATTTAATATTGTAAGTCCTTTGTACTCAGCAAAATCATTGGTAGAAAGCTTTGTCAAAAGATTCCCAGTAAGGAGCAGTTGATACTGGGAGAAGAGCACTGGGCTTATGTCAGAGAGTCTTGCAATTCCTCGGCTTTCACAGCTCACTGTAAGCATCCCTTCTCTTTCCTCACAGGCGCACAGTTCTTGACAGATTTCCCCATAATGGCCAGACATTTCAACGGTGCACACTGACGTTGCACCGAGCAAAACATATGGAATCCAAAGCTGCATTTTCCTGCAAATAATGGCCAAACTTGTAGTCCTGCTAAGGTATCCTCAGTGTCATCTAGAATAAAAAACAAAACAAAACAAAACAAAAACACATCGTAATGCGAATCTGACAGCAACTCTCACATCAGAAAGCTCACAAGTCAAGATTTTCTCCTACAATCAAGAAACTTTACTCTGAATTGAAAGGAACTTGTTTAAGCAGTGCAAAGGAAAGGAAAGAAAAAAAAAAGCAAAGCGAGGTCAGAGCAACTACTAAGAACAAAACAAATGTCTGTGTAGAGAAGCCATATTGCATTTGCTTGCTGAAACGTGAAAAAGCAAATAAACAAAAAACACAAGCTTTCAATTGAACCATATACCTTAATTACGGCAGATTAACAGAAATTTAGCGTCTTACATCCAATACAGACACCCAGCATCATTTTCCCTCCAACTCCAGCTGGAAATACATACCTCACGCACATTGAAGAAGACGTAGGGTCTTTCCTGGGTGCTTCAGCGCATCTTTTTTATTTTTAATCCTTCGAAGCGAAACAGAAATAGGGAAGCAGACGCAGCCGTCGTCACTAATGCACAGGAGAGGATGAAAGAAACGCTGATCAACCATAACTGCCAAATGCTTCTCTTTCAGCTCGCTGTGCCGGAGGAGACACGGCAGCGATGCTCGGTAACTAAGTTGCTGCTCTCCCTCTCTCTCTTTCCCTGTCTCTCTTTTTCTCTCTTCCTCTCTCTGGACGCGCACAAACACGCTGCCTCTCACTCGGTGGTCGAGAGGATGTCAAGTCATTTCATGCACAAAAAAATCAGCTCAGTGGAGCATCATGCAGAGATGCACCCCCATCTAAATTCACCCTCCACCGTCACTCATTCCTCAACCCACCCCCACCACCCCCCAAAAAAGATGTTGACCTACCTACCAGCAAGAAGTCCGCCAAAGATATCAATGATTTAAAGTCTGAGACGTGCTTCCTGCGTCGGAAACAACGCGTCTTGGTTATTCATGCAGAAAACAAACCCAAAACAAAAGAAGAAGAAGAAAAAAAAACGCCCTGCCAACGCCAAGTTGCATCAGCTCTTCATATAATCTGCCAGACCTGGAATAAGAAATGCCTGCAGGGGGGAGATAGCGATGCAGCCTGAAAAAAAAAAGGATAACCGTGTCACTGTCTGTCTTTTTAGAGACATGAATCGATTACATCTTTTCCACCATCACTCTGGCTCTTCCTTCCCGTAGCTTGTGGATCTGGACTAATCCAAAGTAAACTGATATAAGGTGCTGTTGTAACTTCTTTCTTTCTACATTACACGTAGAACGAATATTATGAATATTAACTATTCTGCTTTTAATATTCATATAATAGGAATAATAATAATAAAACAATAGTTATTATTACTATTATTATTATTACATTTAATCACAATAACAATAACTAATCTGAATCGACTAGATCAATTAATTAGATTCTGCTTTTAATACATGGCAACGTTGTTGCTTGTAGGCACCAAACTTAACAGCTCCATAGTAAATATTTTAAATCTTTAAGTGAAATTGTTATTTAATTGAAAACAAAGGAAAAAGTGTGCAAACAACAAATAATCACACCAAAGAATGGTGAACTAATTACTCAATACTAATTTACTGCTAGAGTAAACATGTTATCCAGTGTTTATGTCAGATCAGTGACTAGCTGCATTTCTATTAACCATAAAATTGTGCAAATTGAAATTATGAAAAGAAGTTTACCTAATGGAAACAAACAAACAAACAAAAAAAAAAAAACTTTTCGATATTAAGTTTCTTCGCTGGGATGAGGTGGTTCTGCAGTCATATCAAAGTAGGTGTAATCTGCAAAACTGCAATGAAAATAATTTGTTCGCATCACACGAGTCATGTGATCAACACCCGGAAACGATGACGAAGGAAGTGGCAGGAGGATGATGGTTTGTTTTAGGTTTTTTTGGACAATGAGCAGCTGGTTCCACCAGAGCTCTATCAGCATCACACAGGTCATTAAAAGTTGAACTATGGATTCCAACATATTGAATCCGTTGCTCTTCTCTATAATCGGCGATTACAGTTTTGCCAAAACACTGCATACGTAGCCACTGCCCAGGCTTATTGCTCCAATGTCTTCCCTAATGGCTGATAGATGATGAGCGCTGTCATGGCTGAATCATGATTATATTTAATCTAATAAATATATATTTGTTTACATCCGTTGCTGCCATGATTTTAAATTATGTATTGTGTGAACAAGCTTAATCATGTGTGATTTTAATTTAATTTCTTACTTAATGGAAAAGCAGCTACTAACTGCACCGATTTTCGGGTTTTTAACACAAATAGGACAGAGATTCTTATATTAGGATCTATTCACCTGCATTCTAAAATCAATTAGACAGTTCCTTATTTTTTGCCCAGTAATCAAATACAGTGTAAGAACATCTAGGATTACATTTGACTCCTCATTATGCTTTTACTCTCGCATTAGAGCTGTTTCTCATTCCTGTTTCTTTTATTAAAAAACAAAAAAACAAAAAAAAAAACATTGCGAGACATTGGTCTCCAGAGCAGAAAATTATTCATGCTTTTGTGTCATCACATTTGGACGACTGTAATGTCATTTTTATGGATCTGGACAGATCATCAGTTTCATGTCTGCAGGCCATTCAGAATGCAGCAGCAGTATGCCTTCTTACTAAATCTAGCAAATACGTTCATATTCACCACAGTCTTATACCATGTGCTCCGGCTCCCAGTGGATTTTTGAATTTGGCTTAAAGTAGTTGTTCTCACCTTCAGATCTCAGAATGTCCAGACTCCTGATTATTTGTGTCAGCTTTTTACCAAACACTCTGCTGCAAATGGCCTTTGGTCCCAAGCCCAGAGTCTCCTGGTTGCTCAACACACTGAACTAAAAACTAAGGAGGACAGAGCCTCTCAGTCTGTGGCTCCTAAACTGTGGGAAAGTTTTTCTCTTCAGATTTAATTTGCTGACTCTGTGGAGGATTTAAAATAAAAACAGGCAGGTATCAGGGCAGGGTTTCCACTCTCATTCACACTTTAAAATACTTTTGTCTGTGTTATAGCTAGCATATGCAATATATGCTAGCTATAACATACAATTTATTTCTCAGACACCATTGCTTGATTTTGTATTTAAACGATTAGACTACAGAAATTGGAAACATTAGTTTCTTAGATTTCTCCAACATATGAGCTAATTCAAAACATAATGACTCAGCATTTTCTACATGTCACTGTTTTCATCACTATTGTTTATTTTGCATTAATGGACAACAAAGGTGTTTTATTAGAAAGGTGACATAAATCTTTGTATACTGAGCCTCCCCAAAAGAAGGCAATACCCTTCAAGCTAAATTCCTCTAGAGCCACATCTGAACTTCACTAGGATTAATGTTGCGCTTGAAAGGCGGTTTATAAATAAACTTTACTTACTTACGTCCTAGGGTAAAAATAATACATTAAATTTGCAACACAGTGACAGTCCAAACTGAAATGCACTTTGATCGTAAGTCAAACAAATAGACATTATTTATGGTACAATGTAAAATGTAGTCACAATGCATTACAAATGTTAATTTTATTAAAGGGAAACTTACTTGAAATATGGAAATAGCTAAAAGAAAGGGACTACACTTAGTTGTCTTTAAAAAATAAAAGAGGTCAGCAGAAGATTCAGCACTTCTTGCTTTCTACAAAGAGTCAGTTCACTCGACAACCAAGGTCAAAGAATCACGCATGCAAACACTCACACCTCAGGGTAATTTCAAGTGTTTAAATAACCTGGCATGCAGATTTAAACTGTCGATTCATCCACCCACTGATCTCTCCAAGGTTGCCGGACCACTGAAGCCTGTCTCCAACAATCTTTATGTGAGCGGCTAAAGACTTATTATCTGCTAAAATAATAAGATGAAACGTATTTTATTGATCACAGATTTGTTAAGCTATTGGGCAACAGCGACATGACATACAGAAAACAGACAACATAAGTAAGAATGCAGTAAAATGTAAATTTTTATACAATAAAATAGTGTTCTCCAAAAATGTATATGCCATACAAACATACTGCAGTCTGATGCTCAATCCAGTACTTTGCATGATGCAATTGGATATGATGATAGCTAAGTTTAATTGGAATGTATATGTGTGACTTAATGTGCGATTGACGTGACTCCTTTTGTAAATTGCCTTGAGACAACATTTGTTGTGAATTGTCACTTTTTAAATAAACTGATTTGAAATGAATTGAGTCAGAAGAACAAAAGATAGCCCTTTGGTGCTTCCTGTGACATAAGTAGAATTCAGCAGCATCAAATCCCTATGTTATTGTTATTATCATCACTGATTAGTTTCAAGAAGGGCTTATGTATATGGAGTAGACTGCAGCTATAAAGTTCAACAAATGCATAACCAATGTGATAATTAACTATTTGGATTAATCCGAATGTGCTAAATGGGAGATTACAATAATTAAAAGCTTTGCTTACAAAAAAAAAAAAAAAAGCGTAACAGTGTGTGTGTGTTTATTCTAAAAGGTAAACTGAGTCATAGTGTGTGAGTCATTGTCCACCCTGTGTGCATGTTTTTCAGTCGGCCCTAATGAAAACCAAACAGTTATGGAATAGGCTTTCAGGCATAATCAGTGTTAATTATTTAAATGCTTCTGATCTGAACTGGAGACACATGATGCATACTAAATATTTTGTTAGTTCAGTGATACAGCAAATGATAAAGAAAGACACACCTACACACACACACCTACATACACACACACACACACACACATACAAAAAAAACAAAAAAAAACACTACCTGTCTGGCACTTTTTATCTGGATGGGTTAGCACTGAGGCAGAAACATGTCAAGTATCATTGCATACTGCTGTGTCCTCGTGGAGCTGTATCCATCATACTCTCCACTTGGCTCTTGCTCACATGGGATGAGAGCAGGCGCATCAGGGACACTGCCTGTGGCCCATGCTAAAGAGTATGACGGCGGCATTCAGTGTGCATGCAATTCATTTTTGCTTCTGTTTCCACTGCCTTCAGAGGTTTTCTTCCTCAGTGTGGGCCTTTACCGCTCGCTAAGCCTATCACTATAACTCTATTTCTGCATAAATTAGCACTGATGTTTTAGCGGAGTTTAAATATGATAAGATATGATTTTATCTCGTTGCAGTCAAATATCAGCCACTCTGCTTAGTGTTTTTTATTGCCCAATTTTAATTTGCTTATTTGCATTCCATTCCATTTTTGGTCCCGCTTATGTTTGCTTCTCTTGCAGTATTACAATAAATCTTCATCCCTGGTCAAAACATGTAGCAGGAATATGAGGCGATGCATGATATGAGCTTCATTTAGTATCTCTCTGAGTCTTCCATGACACTGAACATAATCTTTCACCAACTGGGAGCAGAAAGTAGTGTGCTGCACAAACACATAGGCAGCATGCACACATGCACTAATGCACACATGTACCAAGTGAATGAGGGAAAATGATGATGACTAACAATTATGTGTTCCAAGGTCAGACATACACAAATGGAGTTGGAGCCATGCCACAGTGGATGATGGGTAGCTCTTCTGATTTATTCTCTATGTAGATGGCACAATGCAGTTTGTCATGTGCGTCCAGCTGCAGCATCCCAATAAAATGCTCTGCCACCGTCTACCAGGAGGGCTCTGACTGGCCTTTGTTGCATTAGTTCTTATGCAACACGGGAAATGCAGGTACAAGGACATCTGTACAAATTAGAATAGAAATCGATAAGTTAACTCATTTTAGTAAATCAGCTGAAAAATGGAAGCGTTTACATTAATTATCTCTGTACAGTGATATATTTCAATCTGAAAACCGTGCTGATTATGGCTGACAGTTAGTGGGAAATCCAAAATGTTGTTTCTCAGTGTTGGGTGGTACCAGGTTGTGGGGTTAGTTTGTTTTCCTTTTCAGCATCACCTACTGTCCAGCAGAAGGCGCCAGCGGTTCGGGTTTGTCAGGAGGGCGTGCTGAGGGGTTCAACAGGACGCACCTGTTTGGGATCATCTTCATCAACCAGGAGGAGTACGTGAGCAGCGGGCTTCCAGTACTTCTCTGCCAGAGTGTTTGCCTTTTGTGGTACACCAGCCCTCTGAGTCAAAATTTAGAATCGTTTCATGCTCCCTTTGTATTGTTTTGACCTTTGCGACTCTTTTTTTCAGGACAAATTCAAGTGCCTCTGGGAAAGTTCCCTCGAGTCCACTAGCCCTGGATTACTCTTTTCGAGACGCCGTGAGTTTTACTCATTGGAAGCCCGAGTATCACTACCATCTCCTCTGTGAACTTACCTCCAACAAGTCTCTGGCTGGAAGTCCGCCTCGCTGTTCCTCGGTGCCCTCACCCTGACTTACCTGTTCGCCCTCCAACGCCACTTCCGTCCTCGGCCTACCGACTGTCTCATCACAATCTCCACAACTTGGTACCAAAACCTTCAACAACAAGTAAGCCATTAAACAATATTTCCAGGTGTTCATAGTTTCCCACCGTCATTGAACTCACCATCTCCCTTTTTGTGTGCAGCCCCTTCGGAGTTCCTGGTCGCAGTCATCCTTACTGTTGCTCTGTCAAGTCGCTTGTAAATAAACTAATTGCATTTACTTGTCCTCTGAGTGTTTCTGCATGTGGGCTCGAAACATTAAACCCAACATGACACTCAATCATGGGATATTAAAAAAGAGAAATACAAAAAAAAAAAGGATTGCAATTATAGAAATGTGATTCCAGTGAAAAGCATGCCCATGCATAAAATTTAGTTGGGGCTGTTTTTGGATGAATTAGTTGGGGCTGTTTTTGGATTGCTGCTGCAAGTGTTTAACATGCAGCAGCAATCCAAGAGTGTGTGTTTGCGGCATGGCATGCATAGGATCAGAACTATGGCTCTGCTTTGATAGCAGGTTTTATCTTGTCATTGTTATTGGGCCCACTGCCTCCAGTCGTCTTAAAAATGAAAAATAAAATCTCTAATTGGATAAGGCCAGCTGAGTTTGAACAGTGACGTGATTGTCATTGAACCAGGTGATGCTTCTTTCAGCAGTACTGGCAGAAACCAAGTCCAGTTGGAAAATATTCATTAACTTGGAGCATGGGTTTCAAAGAGGAACATTTGTCATAAAAAAGTATCTTTAAAAATAAGCAGATATTAAGCATACTTTCCATTAAATGCATACATTTCTGTAATATATTTTTTTCTTTGGTCTGATGTAATATCCATCCATCCATTCTCTACCTGCTTATCCCTGTAAGGTTTCTGGGGGGCTGCAGCCTTATTCCAGCGGCCATTGGGGGTAAAATGGGTGCACCTTGAACAGATCGCCAGTCTGATGTAACTTTCTAATCCTAAGTGTCATCTTTTCATTAACTGTAAGTAGAAATCTTCATGACGAACAAAAATAAATGTTTGAAAAAAACATCTGTGTGTAATGAATCCATAAAATGCGTTTTTCTTTGTAAACTGATTTACTGAAATATAAATTTCTTCAATATCTGTTAATATAAAGCTTGTCATTGGAGGGAATCATAAAGTGAGCCAAATTTTTCTTGTAATTTTGTTTCACATTGGACTCCAAGCATCTTGGATTATCATGTATTTCTTCCTCCAGACATTTGGCCCTTGTTTTTTTTTTTTTTTTTGTTTGTTTTTAAACAAAAGTTATACATCATTTTCATCTGAAAAGTGTTCGGGCCACCCAGCAACAGTCCAGACTTCTCTGCTTGATCTTGGTTAGAGGCGTTTGCTATTTTCTCTGGTTCAGTATCGTTAACACAAGAAATGTGATAGTTTAACCCTTCCTCCTGGATAAGTCTCTGTGTAGTTACTCTTTGACTCCATTGACGACCGAAACCTTGTGACTCTTTCAGAAACTGTTGATTTGGCTTTGCCTTACAATTCTCACAAGTGTGCAGTTTTCCCTGCTGTTTTTGCACCACTTTCTACAGTACCACACTCTTTCCTTCCTCTAGTCTTTCCATTACTATGCTCAGATTCAGCACTTTGTGAAAAGGCTATTTTTTTTTATTTTTTTTTTTTTACCTTTTGTAGGGGGTTGATGGTTGTATGCTGGACAAGTATAAAGTCAGCAGTTTTCTCCATGATTGTACAGAACGCATCATAGCATTTTTCCATTGAAAGATTTTGAAGTTTAATATTAAAATTTTCATGGAAACATTTTCCTGTCTTTGGGTTTCATTTTCTTTGAGCCTTTACCATGAAAATTAACTAAAACAAATGGTTAACATTGATAAATTTCAGAGCACATCATCCTTTGCCTTGTAGAAGCTTTTTTTCTTCCACTTAATATTGCGACTGCTAAAATGCAGAAAAAAGCTTGAGGGCCCACATGGTGATTTGAAGGCTTTAATAATTAAAAACAAATAAAAAATTACAGGCAAGGAATTAAAGGGGCAGTATCGTGTAAAATCAATGTTTTTTGAGCTTGACATCATGTTATAATGTTATACCCTCATAAAAAAATATACCTGGAGTGTTGCCTTGATTCTGTCATGCATGTTTAATAAATCCTTCAATCTCCCCAGGCAGCCATTCAGCTGTGCAAAATGCCTGTGGACCTAGCGCCTCCTTCGAGACCCAGCTCCTCCTCGGAGCTGCAGTTTCCAGGCTTCTGCCTCACAAAGCAGCCCTCTCCCTTTGCAAAACGCACAGTTTATGAGGAATTGATTTTTAAATGTTCTCAATAAGTAATTGAAATATATCAAACAAACCAAATGAACAGAGGGAAGATTAGAAGAAAGGAATAAGCAAACTAAGCACAACAAACTATACGGTCATTCATTTAGTGCATGGATGCATTTACAAGTTAGAATCACCTGTTGAGCTGAATTAATAAGATAACTAGACATTTTGGAGAGATTCTAATCTAATGAGATGGGCATGCATTATAACAATGCCTCTTTTCCCTGCGTAATTTGACTGGAATATTCAGTGGCGAATGATTAATCCACATTCTTCAGTGCTATATACTAGGAACCTGCACACCATCCTAACAATGCTCTGTAGAGGCCGTTAAAAGTGTTTAACATGCAGCAGCAATCCAAGAGTGCAGAAAAAAGCCCATAAAAGTTTTTTTAGAAAATCTATCAAACCTCGTCTATTATTAAGAAAACTTTTCAACAATGTTTTTCTTTTGAATAACGAGGAACATGTCAACGCTCCACTGAGATCTGTGCACTTAAAGGAGACTTGACAGATTAAACACCAGCCCACCTCGGAGACAATTTAGTCTGTCATTGCAGGGACAAATTAGCTGCTTGTTGAACTCACTGGCGGACGTTTTTTATTTTTTGGCAAGAAGCTTCTCACATGTGACTGGAAAAGGCCACCACGAAACTAGTGACAAGAAACTGCGGGGCTCAAGGGAAGAGTGCCGCGGACGGACTGACACTCTGCATGATCATTAGATAATAAACCGAGGCCAGACTAAGTGACAGGGCCAATAACAGACAGGGCATGAAAATTATTTTGTGGATGCAATGACTAGCAGCAAGCGGTCTGAACTAAAGCTTCTGAGGAAAACTCAGGCCTCCCTCGGGGAGGCAAGGGAGAAAATATGTTGGCACCATTGTCAGCTATCATGGATGACATCTCATAACCTCCATATAGACCCCTCGGTCCTGAAGGCAGATCTTGGTTTGGCAGTCAGCGTTTATAAGCCATTATAAAAGCCACACACAGCATGTTGTTTCCTACTTGAACACAGTAACGGCAGCGCTGCCTAAGTCTGTACAGACTTAGGATATATTTACACTCAATCTCTACCCCTTAAACTTTTGTAAAAAAAAAACAACAAAAAAAACAAAAAGGAGAATTTAGATTTATTTAGTTAATTTTTTTAATTTCTGTAAAGTCAAGCAAGCTCTCTTTCTTCCTATTTTTTTCAACCACATAAAACTTTATCACCTTTTCAGGCTGACCGCTCATAATTCCACCTATAGCACGACTCAACTTTTCATCTTATCTGGGCTGGCCTCTGGGAACTCCTCTGAAGCCCCTGTAGCACCCTGAGCTACAGTGGAAAGCTGTTATCATCCCAAGCATGTAGGCTTACTCTATCTGACCAAAAGCAGAGCTTCATAAATTCCAGCTGACTTCTTTCATGTGTCCACACTGCTTTGTTGCTTCAGTATGGGAAGACATGTTGTACTTATCCTTATTTGTTTAACTGTTCATGTATTTTTTTTTCTGGCAGCTGTCATAATACTTCAGTGCAGTTACTCTTTATGGAGTAGAATAGAACGCAATACAATAGACCTTCATTTCTTCCTTCGCGCTGCAGCAAATAAATAGGCTATAGAAAGCACATAGACATATACATTATAAAACAGCAATAGAAATAGAGTTAAAAAAAAACTGCTCAGTTGTACAATATGCAAATTAATCCAAAACCTAAAATAAAAAAAGAAAATAGTTTTGAAAAAATAGAAGACATGCGTCCTAAAATGTGCAGTTGTACAGTTGCTTGTGCATGAACAGGCAACTGTACAAGAATATGAAAACCCATGTAAGGAGCGACATAGATGTAAATAGTGTTTTGGCTTGTTGGGAGTAATGTTTGTCACACAGTAATGTTATAGACTCCTACGTACGCAACAGTGATTGCATGATTTGATATTGTGTTGAAGATTCATAATCTCATTTAAAAAGAATGCAAGAAGCTGCAACTTTCCTGGCAGCTGCTTGGGAAGAAATGAAGATACTCTGATGACACCTGGTGGTCCATGTGCAGAATCTGCGATGAGCCAAACAGAGCAAGAAAAAAAGTTCATAGACAAAAAGAAAAAATATGAAAAAAAAATGTGTGTGTCTGTTTGAATTGCATACCAACTTTAGGAACTGTATGTGGTAACACATTTATTAAAGCTATTTCTCTATAACTTATTTTATAAGAATAAGTTTGACGTCTAAATGACATTACATCTATAATTAAACAAAAAAAAATGTTGTCACATGTCACTTGGTAATAAGTCCATTAAGTCAAAATAATAATAATAATAATAATAATAATAATAATAATAATAATAATAATAATAATAATAATAATAATAATAATAATATCATTAAAACCCTGGTTATTCTCCTTTAAACGGTAAATCAAAGTTGAGTAGATGATATGTACCCATTCAAAAGTTGCCAAAACCTCTCTGCCACAAACTTTACACCACTACTGATTCTTGTTTACTTTACTAAATTCAGTGATTGACACTTAGAGAAACAAGACATATCAGCAATTTAACAATTTATTCCTTTAACAAACAGGGTCCTCTGTGGTGTATGGGAGAATCAAACACAGTCACAACTGGTGGCAGCTCCACCTGGTCACACGCTGCCGTTGGACAGCTTCTCATTCTTCAACCAACATTTGTCGCAAGTAAACAAATGTCGTCGTGTTGGACACTTTGGAGGGAACTGTGCATAAACGCTGATCCTACAAAAGTTCAAAAACGATTTAAACTGATTGCAGAATCTCATCTTGATATCTCTCAGCATTCAGATTGCTTCAAGTGACGACAGATTTTACTTTTCCAGCGAGGGAGATGTTCCCCCACGTCATCACGCTGCTCCTCCAAAAGCTGTTTGATATCGGCAGAGAAAACGTGACATGTTAGCTGCAAGATTTGGTACTTGTTGTTCTCACTGAGCAACAGACTATTAACAATACAGTTAATTCCATAAGGAATATTTTCTCCATAAGCATTCAGACAGATAAGAGGTTGTGCATCCCTGTGAGTATCACTGGCTTTAGTTTGATACAAGTGGAAATTGAGGTGTTTACTGCAGTAGTAGCAACACGAGTGGATAAAGTATTTCTCTTCATTTTATGTGCCCAGACACTAAGGGAACATGTGTGCAAATAGATGGATGTTGTTCGGCACTATGTGTTCTACTGATGTAATGAGATGCAAACTTGTCAAGGTGATAATAAATAAATAATGCTTGGACTACCGTATACATGATTGGAAGCCTGCTTGGAGATCTCTACAGGTAAACACATATCGGCAGTATTAGATGCACATTAAAAAAATAAACCCTATTATTTATCTACTATGAAACAATGCACACCAGCGGCATCTGATCGATGTCCACCGCTCCAAGGCAGCTACCCTTGTCAAACCTGTACTATTAAGGAGAGCTAAATCTACTGAATAAAACATTAACACATAATATCACTACTTTCCAGCTCCTCTGCTGCGCTGCTTTGGTGGGTCGTCGTCAACAGTTGTAGCGTCATGCAAAAAAAAAAAAATAAAAATAAAAATAAAATCATTCAAAATGAATAGAGTTTTTGTTGTAGGCCATTGGAGCTACTTTGATAAATGAATAACCGCATATGGAGAAATACTCACATCTGTTCTGACCCTTTCAATATTTGTCAGCATCATCGAAAGAGGCACAAGTTGGGAAATTGTTGTTGTATTTCCAACTGAAAACTTGGTAAATCTGACTTCTGGGAATAAACAGACCATCAGAACCTCAAATAATACTCTGACAGAAAAAGAAAAGTGTTTCTGTGATTTTTGTCTTTCTGCTCAGTCCTCTTGACCCCCTTGGTGGTCATGGAAGAAGGCTTTTCATACTGAGCTGAGTTCACAAGCTTGCTCAATGTCAAATACTCTAGCTGGCCATGTTTCCTTAAATTGATTACTTTTTGTAGTTGGCTTAACAAATAATAATTTGTTATAACAAGGAATGAATTTGACTTGATTTAAATTTGACTTTGTAAACTAAAAAAAGTTATAATATAGTACCTTAACGAAGGTAGCCTTCATTGTGAATTGGTGCTAGATTAATAAACTGAATTGAATTGAGTAGTACAAAAAAAAAAAAAAACTCATTGGGTGAATAAAGAGAAGTACTTGACATTGCTGTGAAAAGATGGCTGACATAATGTCATGAAAAACCAACAGATAACTGTAGTTACTCAAATCTAATGTCTGACTACATTACACATCTTTTATCACGAGGGCAAGAAGGAAATAGTACATTTCTTTTATGCAATGAGGTCTTAGAGACATTAGTTTGCTTATTAAACATGATAGTCATCAATATAATCTAAAATTACCACAATATTAATTGCAGATTCTATACTCCTACAGGAGATCATTTGGCTGCCAATGTCCCCCCCCCC
>NW_015112653.1:408299-423460 GCF_001443285.1 Poecilia latipinna | reverse complement strand
CCCCCCCCCGGTAAAAACAACATGCAACTTTGCCTTATACCTCTAGGGGTCACTATTGGCTAAGGAAAGAATGTAGTAAGCTGTCCCTCACTATTACTTTGCTTTGTGTATCACTGTCACAGACATTAGATATGGAAACATTAAATGGTAAACCCAATTATGACTGAATAATGAGAACAATAACAGAATTATAACTGAGTCATGGACAAAGTCCAGAAGCTGTTATGTGATTAAATGCTCACTGTAAATATTGATGTCCAGATTTCCGGTAAATGTCTTTTTTAAAAGGCAACAATGCAGACCGTGCATAGAGTAGATTTTCCCTTTCATGTCTGTCACATTTTAGCGCAGCTCAGGAAAACGCTTCCTCTAATTTGATTTAACTCAAACATTTGTTGTTTTTTTTTTTTTTTCTTGTCTTTCATTTTACACCTCAGCGAGAAATTAATTTGGTTGTTCATGAGGGAGAATTCCTCTCCTTGATTAGCATTTAGATATTTTAGGAATTAGACAACAAAAAGCATAAAATCACATTGTCTCACTTGGTCGATAAATAACATGAAGGCAACAACTTGAAGATGCTGGGTTTGTGCAGATCAAAAGGGCTGCATGAGAACACTCCTAGTTACTGTCTTGACAACTCCTGCTTGGGGCTGATGGGAGCAAGATAAAGTCTTGACATGCTCACAAAGGTCAATTGCTGTGTGGTGCCTGTATGTACCCGGATACAAGAAGGGCTTCCTTCCTTCTTAATTAAATACTGCAATCCACCTTATCTTGGCTCCTCATGCTGACACGACTCGATGTGTAAACCAAAGCCAACTTATCCTCAGATGACAGATCAAATGCTGATGATTAAACAAATAAACAAACAGATCGACTTGAATATCTGGAGTAAACAGCCCTCACGGAAGGACAGCAAAACCCACACTTGCAATCTCAGTCAGAAATCTCAGAGGGTTTTATCTTTGGCTGGGATGACTCAGAGTCGAAGGTAATTACCTTTGTCATTGAGGTCATTTTGCTACAAAATGGAATAGTCTTGGGATTTGAACTCACATTTAACTGAGCTGGGGCAAAAGACACTGGATGATGGGATTGTGTTAAATCTGTCAGGAAAAGAACCGATCCAATACACAGAAGCATTTCCATTGTGCAATTACGGCCACCTCAAAGTGTGACAATCAACATTTGACAGTTTTTTCTTTTTTTTTTTCTTTTTTTTTTGTAAGAATGGGGGTTGGAGGGGGATTAGGGTGAGTAATTGTTTCAAAATTAAATTCTATCAAAGAGCTACTCTGATTGTAGAGCATCGGCACTTTCGTGGCTTTGCCCTCCCCCCTCCCCCCACCTTACTGCACCTTTCTACCCCCCCCTACCCCTCAGAAACAGGTTGCTTGAGAATTCCCCACGGAGAAGAGACAAACGGCGGATTGTAAAAGTGTGGCAGCGGGGGTACTTGAGCTTTATTTAGCTATGTGCCTTTAATTCACGCGGGGATTGGATGCAATGTCGTTTGCTCCTAACCACAACATTAAAAAGACGGAGGCCCCTCTATGATGTTGCCACGGTAACGCACATTGTGCCTTTAATGACAGCCTCTGCCCGCGCATCTTTTGCGTGATCATTTGCTGCCCTGATGGCAACCCAACTTCCACTGTGCCGACACTGCGTGCTAATAAGTTCCGGGGCTGCGTGTGCGCCTCTCGCTCATTTTCTGTGCATTTGAGTAATCCAAAACATTGTGTGTGCCTCTCATTTATTTACACAAAAAATAATTACCTCACTGTGTGTGCTCGAGCTGCATGTCGTGTAAGAGCGCAGTTGTATGTGCAAGCCCGAGTGCCTGCGTGTGTCAACATGTGTTGCTGTTGCTTAGTATTACGCCCATGTTCCGCACCAGTGAGGATAATTCAGCTGACCATCACCTCCCGTGCTCCCGTGTGGATTTAGCTATAAAGCCCGGAAGAGCACTGGCTGAGACGACATAAACAGCATGAGTATTTCCATCACGTTTATCAGACCATCCACCATCCAAATGGTTATGGAGTTGCTTTCATTTTCAGCTCATATTTGTATAGCCCCAGGCAACAACCCAGAGTAATACCTTGTGGCAGGCAGGGCCCGGGCGAATGTACATCACCAATGTATTAATGTCTTTACTCAATTAAGGTGAGAGTGCGATGCTTGCGATATGTTATTCCAATTAATAGGCGCGGATTTCTTGCTGCCATTCATAATCAATATTTCATCTGACATGAATAGAAACAGGAACATGTGCCAGCGTATTCATCTCTCCTGAATTATCTCTATAAGATGACGGCCCGTGCATGCCTAATTGCAAATTCAAAAGGACGAGGGGATAATAACTTCTGCGTCTGCGTGCACTTGCACCGTCACATGTGTGTGAGGATGTGCAGCCGGCAACTCTTAGGTTTTCTGAAAATAGAGGCAAATTTTCATTTTCAGCTCATTATCACCCTATTAAGCCATTTAGAGCCTGCCGCGAAGAATGTTTTAAAAAGCTCATTCTGTTAGTCTTTGAGCTGGGCTCCCATAGACTTTGTTCGTTGCTACCTTGAGGCATCCCTCTATGTTTGTGAGGTCCCGTTAGCACCGCTGGTTGTTAGATGAAAAGTCATACCAGGGCATAAGATCAAAAATATAAATAAAAACCAATTGAACCTATGAATAAAACATACTTAGGTATCCTTGTAACTTACCTTGAAAATATGTATTTGGAAAAAGGTTTCTCCACTAAACATTAAAGAAATTAAAATGATTTGACACCTCACCCACAAACTTCCTCTGCCAGTCAGTTAATTGGGGCCTGCCCATAGCGCAATGCATAGGGAGAGCAGTGACTGACCTGCGAAGCATCCATAACTGCCATAACTGTAGTTCTATCTATGGCCAAGACTCAGTTAAAACAGAGGCCTGAGCAGCATGTCAGAACTACAACATGGCGGAACTGTCTGTTACTATAGAGGAGGAGTTGGCTGGTATTATAAACTACTTGTGCTTTGAGCATTATATAACTGATTTAACCCGATCACTATTACACATGGAATTAGTGTGGCAATTTCAAATGAAGCTTATTGAAAATTTTCAAAATAAAAGCCTTGACAATTTTTACATCATGTAATTGCTTTTTTTGTGTGTTAGATAACTGGTTTAACCAAACCACTTTTACACATGGGATTAGTGTTGCCATTTCAAATGAAGCTTAATGAAAGTTTCAAAATAAAAGCCTGCATACTCCCCTCACGTCAGTGCACCGCCATAGGCGGTGCAATAATATTAAGCTTATTTTATGTTTATTTTCTCAGGATAGTGAACTGCCTTGCGCAGCGAGGCAGTTTATTAACATTAGCACAAATAATAGCATTTCACTGCTACCCACTAGTGCACTTCCTTGCACGCATTAGCATTTTACCTAAAATAACCTATTAGTTAGTTATAGTGTCATGAATTAGTTAGCAGGCCCCTTAAAATTTCTGCAGGAATTTTCTAGTTTCAGCATAACATACAGCTGTCAAAAGGTAAGTACCAAAGGATAATTTTAGGGAATTCAAAAGCCATTATCATTTGAGGATTTTATTTATTAATGGTGAAAACTTAACTTACTCAACCTTACTCAACCTTACTCAACGTGAGATAGTTCTCACAGTCTGACTTTAAACCTGGTTGTCCCTGCAATCAAGTGTTAGTGATAACTGCAAATGAGTTTTTTATTTATTTATTTTTTTACATCCTTTAAACAAATTTTTATACATTCACATTTGGAGATTTACAGAGATGAATGGTCTGTCTTCGATCATTCCTATTGGATTTAAGTCTGAACTTTAACTAGGCCCCTCCAAAATCTTCATTTATTGAGCCAATAAGATTTGGACTGGCTGGTGTGCTTTGGAGCTTTGTTCTGGTGCATCACCCAACTTGGACACTCTGCATCAAGATTTTCCAATACAGAGCCGAGTTCATGCCTACCTCAATCACAGCGAACCAGGAAGCCATCATACAGATATGATAGCTTTACTTTAGAAAAAGCAAGACACACACTTTCCAAGAAGTTCTAGCATAATAATTCTCCAAAAGTCTTGGGGATCATTATTTTTTTCAGTAAGTGTGAGCTATGCCTTTGTTTTCTGTCTGATCCGCAGTGGTTCTTTTACGGATGACATTATTGTCCAATCTCTCTGTTATTATTCAATCCAGAACAGATACCTTAATGCCTTCAGCAGTTTAGTTGATGTCTTTTGTTTTTTTTTTTTTTTTTTTTTTTTATTCCCCTGGGTGAGTCTTTTTTATTCTTTTGAAAAAATGTTGGTAAGCTACTATTGCTCCATGTTTTCTCTGCTACTGGATAATGGCTGTCATTGAGTTTCACTAGAGTCTTAGGAATGTTTTTCTATCTCTTTTCAGACTGACAGATGTCAACAACCTTGTTTGTCTTCTGTTTTGAATTTCTTTTGATTGGAGTGTACGTTTAGCATTACAATGATCTTTTAGATCATTTTGTGGTGTCAGAAATGACACCACGAAATGACAACTATTACAACAAGTAATAGTTGTTTTCTATTACTTGATCCTATGAATATGGAAGTAATCAGGCCTGAGTGTCACTTGTGAATATCAACAAAACAATATGAAAAACCACAGAAAATTCATGACTCAGCAAAGGGAAATTATTTTTTTATGCAGTCCAAGGTTGGTCTTGCCACTTTTTCCCTTTATTCATTTTCTTTGTATTTACATGGGTTAGACAATTTGAAACATTTAGGTGCGACAGAGAGGCGAAAACTGAATATATCAACGTTGTTCTACATAAAAGAATCTCCAACATTGCCAACTATGACCAGTTGTTCGGTGAAATATTCATGAAACAGTAAATAATAAAGACAACAATTTCTGTGAAATACCCACACACTTAGTATGAGGGAGGCAATTAAACGTGGGAGCATTGCAATGGCTCTTCTTCTGCTCTTTTCATTTTATCACTTCCATTGTGACACGGCATCATGTGGTGCTCTCCATCCTGACACATTTTGCGCTGGCCCCATATGCCACCACAATGGCCACAAATTTAAACAGCACTGGCATCCCATACTCATTGTCTAAAAGTGTTGGCAACACTCGCATCACTGTCTCTAGGCTTGCAATTAAAAGAAATTGATCGTCTCTGCCTGCGCTTCAAATTTAGGAGAAGTGGCATGACATTGTTATGCCGTTTGAGACAACAGCTTTGTTGGGAGATGCTGCTCATAGAAGCTTTGCGCTTTTCCCACGTTGCACACTTTCTTTTAATGGCTTTACTGCAGCTGTTGTGACTGACATGGGAAAACTGATATCAGCACGACTCGTTGAGAGTTGAAAGAAGCTGCATTCTTTAACAGTTTTCCTTAAGCATTGCTGTGTATACATCCCCATCATCAACTTTTAACAACATTTCAGTCCTTGATAAATAAATTTAAAAAAAAGGCTTCCCAGAGCATGCTACTGCCAATATGTTTCACTATGAGTATTGTGTGTTTGGGGTGAAATAAACAAGCACACACTTTTGCAAAGCCATACTCCCATTCAGAGTTGACACAGACATTCAAAACCTTATGAATGAGTTTAAATAACATAGCATTTCCTAAATGCTCATAGCTAAAGTGCATTTTAAAATTAACCTGGCTTTACAATGTCATATCATTTAGAATAGCAGTAGCTTAGTATGCGTAAGTCTTACGTATTTCCTTATATTTTCTTTCCCCAAGACGTCGGGCCATTTATTTGTTTCTAATGCTCGTTTATAATTCATCTAGAACTTTATTGGTGAACAGAGGATATATTCTGGATGCATTCCCAGAATATGTAAAATGGTTCTAGGAACACCTATGCTCTTCAGTGGGAAACAGTTTTATGATAGTTGAATTGGTATACTTTGCAATGTGCTCATACTCTTGGCGTAGGAGTGCCTTTGTGTCTGTTGAGCTCCTAGAAATTACATGCCCCTACTCTTTTCCTTCTGTAAAACAATGCTGTGTGTGTGTGTGTGTGTGTGTGTGTGTGTTTGGGAGGGGATATTTTGAAATAGAAAGTATTCCAGCCCTAAGCTACCTTGTAGGACTCTAAATACTTAAAAAGACTATGTATGCACATGTTGCTGGATAGTTTAGGGGCCTAGGATTTTACAAAGACTTCAAAGGATAATGGCATAATTATTGCACTTACCACCAGGGGGAAGAAAAGTGGAGAGACAGAGAAACAGAAAGAGAAGGGGAAAGGAGAGGGTGAAAGGAAATAATGAGTGTTCAAAATAGACAATAAATCTAATAGCGTGCAAATTGAATGGAAATATGCTCTCACAGGAACATCACATTTGTGAGTTTTATTATCAACTTTAATGCTGTGATCTCTTCTTGAGCTCATTTATGATTGATTTAATGAGAATTTAATGTAGTTAGAATTTTAAATTGCCATAAATCTTTTTTTTTTTTATTATTATTTTTTCCCTCTGTACTGAGAGCTCATAGTCCAGGTAACAGAAAAACAGCAGGTCCAAATGTGGCTGATAGCAGCATGCTCGTGCTGATTAAATTGCAATCGATTCCTGCAAAATGTCAGGAAACGCAAGGGTCTAGTGCCATTTAATGCATGTCAGATGAGAGCTGTAGGTAAGAGTTAGTGTTATCACTCATATGTCACACGATGAGGAGAATGACAGGGCTGTGCCGGGGGTTTAATTGGCGTTAACACTTGTGGTGTTGAGCACGGGCTGTGTCTCCAAGGCAATGCCCAGAAGATGTGAGTCAAGAGAAGCAGTCAACAAGCTTTGAAGAGAAGCAGTTATATTTACTTACTGTGGGTTTGTCTCTTTTTTTTTTTTTTTTCCACTACCGAGCTTTACAACCATGTGGAGAGAGATAAGAGGTGTGAAGCTAAGACGAAATAAAATTTAGAAAACATTAACTTTCCCACACAAATTCAAATTGGGCAACACCAGAGCTTTTCTGAAGCAAAATAAAAGCAAGAGTTGATAAAATTTGATTCTGTTGACTAATAAAACAGAGTCCATGATCAATAAAGATGTAAATTGCTTTTGTTGGATAAGACTTCAGCAGAGCTGAATAAATATAATCATGCAAAATAGCCTCTCCAGAGGCTATTGGATACCTAGGACCTATTCATACATGCATCTATTGTTTTGCAAGGGCACAAAAAGGCTCTTGATTTACATTGAAAACAACAACAAATGCTAATGCAAAGCAAGAGCAAAAAGACAAAACAATTGACTTAAAACATCTTGGATGACAAAAACCATAAATACTAATTAGGTATGTAATTGACGGGGAGGAGACATCCAGCCCTGGTCGCTGTGCTCGGTTTAAGGTTTCAAAGACAGAGGAGATTATTCTTTTGGATTACCTAAATGGCTTTTCCGGGAAAAAGCCATTAATCAAAGGTACCCTCTGGTCAGAAAATAGCTCCATAGAAAATATCTCCAACGTTCTCATTTCAGCACAGAGATTCCTGGCGAAGCTATAAAGCACAGTGTCATGAATGACTGGCCCCACTCCAAACCCATTAATGATGTGATGATTGAACTCCCATTCACAGAATAACCTAAGACACTCAAAATGTCAGATCGGGTTTGTCAACAAAGGTTGTCGGGACAGACCAAGGTCACTTGATGGAAACATTTACGATGTCGCTTGTTAACGTTTTGACTTTTCCAGTGAAAGAGCTGTATGAGCTGGGGCCTTTTTCTGGCGCCTGCTTCGCAGCAGTTGCACATATAAACACATTTTTTTAAAAATCTTTCTGGAGATATAAGTCTTCAGAAAGCAAAAAAAGTTGCAAAGAAATAACACCTGAATGATACTGTCTCAAACAGAATAACATTATTGGCATAACAGAAAGACTTGAATTAAAATATAATATGGAGCGTCTCCCATGCGGATCAGACTTTTTTCATGATTTATGATTTTCTCAGTCCAATGCATAAATTACTGTGTGAAGCTGTGTTTCATACATGTAAAACCAGTATGTCTGGGTGATGTCCTTCTTTGAATTATTAGAGAGATAACAATATGAAGCATGACGGACTGAAAGCAAGGTTTTTTTCATGCTTTATTATTTATACACAAGGTGATCCAAAGTGCCCAATTGTACATCAAAGGAAAGACTAACAAAAACAAAAAACAAAAAAACATACGTTTTTGTTTAAAAAGAAACATTAATATGCCAAATACTAAGAGCTTTTAATTAACGAAAAAAATATATATATACAAATTTAAAATGCAAGTTCACATCCAGCTTTAAAGGAGATATATTATGCATATCCAGGCACACAGTGCCATTTTATAGCACAACTCAGTAACAATCTTACCTCAGTTGGTATAAAATTGTTGTACATATCAAACTCAACGTCAAGGATATTTGACTTTGCATATTGTGTTTTAGTCAACTTCTTTGATAGAAGGATACAGTAAACAAATACTTTCACTCTTAAAGGAACCTTGGACATTTGCAAGTTTCCGGCTTTTATGGAGTTTGTTTCTGAGCTTTACATCGTAGACATTAAATCCCGCCTCACCTTGTTTATCTCTGGTTGTAGGAACACAGAGGAAGCAGGTATCTGATGAGCAGAGGGGTCTATATAGTTTGCACTTGACAAGCTACTCAGAAATGTATTTGGGCAGAAGTCCATTTCACAATTTATGGACCAGCAGGAGAGCTTTAGTGTATATCTTTTCACAAACAAGGAAGCAATAGAGGGATTTAATAACTGTTTTAATGTGATCTATTTTTCTGGTGTTGATAACGACTCTGGCAGAAACATTTTGGATGAGCTGCAGCTGCCTGAATGACTTTTACAGAGCCCAGTAAAGACACAATTACAATAACCTCCTGAAAACAAAAGCATGCACACACTTTTCTGTGCCCTGTTTTGGCAGGAAACATTTGGTAATGTTTTTAAAGTGATAAGCTGATATAGTAAGCTCCTTTACTTACAGACTTTATGGTTATTAGTTATTAAAAATTTAGTTTCACAACACCACCAATGTTTCTTGAATGCACAGCGGTCTTTAGCCCTATCGAGTCGAGTTAAGGGCTTTACAGGTCCTCTGGAAACTAATCTGATTAGGAGAAAGTAGTATTCATAATATGCAATATTTTGGAAATTAAACAGCAAAAAAAAAAAAAAAAAGGTTTTCAAAAAAACCTTATGGGCACCATAGCAAGGCGGCAATTGTGGTTTTAGATTTTGAACTGTTTCTGTCAAAGATACATAATTTGATTTGTTATTCTGAATTTAGCCTGGACACAGCATTTCTACGCAACTCCACTCGATTCTTGTCGCTCTTTGATGCTCCCTCTGGGAATTCTCCCTTTGCGCTCGGTTTGTCGGGTTGAATTTCAACCTGGCCAACCAGCTAACAGAAGGGGAAGTTGTGAGCGATAACGTCAATTTTCTGCACTGTTTTAAAATTGTAGTTTGCCTTAACAAAGCTAGCCAGTCAGTGTTGACCACGTTTCCATATACTGAATTAACAGCCTAATTGTTTGGGTCAGCACGTCTCCTGTGGAGGTTGTTTACAGTTACAGGTGTTTTCCGATAAGCTTCATGGCGTCGAGTTGGTGCATTGCATCACAGCCAACTGTTTGTGATAAAAATTTCATCAGAGTTCACCCCTCCAGTAAACATTTTTCTTTTCTTAGTAGCTGAGATTCCAGACATTCTGTATGAAGCAAAGTCCATTGCATGTTTTTTTGTTATGGAACTGGTGCTGTTACATGTTGTGAAAGTTCAAAGCCAATGGTAATCTTGAGCAGTCAAAGAGGAAGAGGAAATCTAGAAATGTTGAATTTCCTAGATCTGGGACTATTTTGGGGCGTTATTGTCTTGCTGGAAGATTAACCCTGAACCAACACTCAAGTCTTGCAAGTTTTGTTCCAGGATTCCCATGTAAGTATCTCTATCCTCCTAACAACGCTGACCAGCTTCCTTTTTCCCAACGGTAGAAAAATTTGCCACAGTATGATGCTAGTAGTTTTATAGAAAAGCTGCAGTTATACTTAAATTCAACAGATCAGACAGGGTAATTGGTTGAATTGCCATTTATTTATGGAAGCCAGAGTAAGAGAAACTAAACATAAATGCATGGCACATTTTTCAAAACCATTTCTTGTTAACTTAATTTAGTTTTATTTCTCCCTTCACAAATATGCACTATTTTGATTATAACATCACAAAATATGAAAAAGTTCAAGGGGTATGACTGCTTTTGCAAAGCATTGTATGCTCATTGGTATAGATGGATGAGTGGGCAGATTGAGTGGAGAAAAATCTTTTTATATGCAATTTTGTATGTTACAGCTTTCAGTGGTGCCAACATTTTCTATTGCGGCAATAAAAAAACAAATGAATACACAGTCACAACACTTACAGTTTTAATGGTAGCTTCAAGCCATATTACGTATTATTTTTAGTGTTAAATGATCTAAAATTCAGGACTACATAGTTTATCAAAATATGCAATACTGTTATATCAGGTTTCAACCCATCAAAATCAGCCATTGGTGGGAGAAACCAATTGCCTTTAAGTTTTTGCCTCAGGACGGTGACAGTAAAAGGCTTTATGGACCAGTGTTCATAGGTACAGGAGCTTAGCTTTCTTGGAGAAGCTCACAGTGATGTTGTTCTTCCTAGGAATAAAAAAAAGAGCAACGTGAGTTAGAATGGGCATTTGGTAGGGATTCTTACGTGTCTTCCAATGTTTTGTGCAAGAAGGAGTTAAGACAGGGAATTTCAGGACAGACACTGACTTGGGTTTGCCTAAGTCTCTCTCAAAAGAAAAACTCAAAGAGGAAATTGATGAGAGACGTCTGGTGATCTTTGCCAAGACCACAGCCACCGCAATCTGGCCCCAGAGAAGTGGCAGAAAATAAATGGATGTGTAAATAAATTAATGAGCTGTTGAAACATACAAGAAGTGGTAATATGCTGCTTTTAGTAAGTTATTTACTTTAATGATTTAGCCTGTCACAATATGCAATTTTATTTAGCTTTATTTAACCTTTATTTTACCAGGATAAAAAAAAAATCCCATTGAGATTAAAAAGCTTATTTGTCAAGGGGGTCATGGCCAAGAGGCAGAAAAAAAATACAACACAGTAAAACAAAATTAATTGATTAATAAAAATACATGCTTAATAATTTCCATTGTGACGACTGATATTTTTTAAAGGTTACCTTTGTTTACAGAAACGTCATAATCCATTTTATTTATGATTTCAGTTTTGTGTTGTTTTTATCTCCATTTTATTCATTGTTTTTGGTATTTGTGTTTTATTTTGTACATTTAAAATGTCTTCTAGTTCCAGTGTTAGGTGTTCTTTACAGAATGAAAGTATTTGGATCCTTGAGAAAAACTTATTCCACCATTATCAATATATAACTTCAAAATGCTCTCAAAACAACAACAAGGCAATAATTACTGGATAAATTTATTAGAGGGCTTAACATCATTTAAATTTTAATGGCAAAATCAATGTTAAAGTTAACTCGGCGATTGGAATGCAAACAAAAGTATAAATAACTATATTCAAGAAAATATTTTAAAGAAACTTTGTAACAAATCATGTGGAAAATAGACAAGTTTGTCTTTTTTTTAAAGGGAACAATTTATTTCCATCACACATTGCAATCAAGTCAGTGGAACAACTTTAACTTGAAGAGTGACGATAAACACAGAAAACACAGAACCGCAAAAAGAGTGTGCACACAATAGATATGTGTTCATATGAATTATAGCAGATTATACAATGTATATTTTCTTTACTTGCAACTGATTACAGTTATTTAAAAAAAAAAATGAAATAAGATGTACTCTGCTGACTTAGCGATGCATAGCAACAGACTGGTTTTAGGAGATTCACAGCTTGAATCGAGGAAATGCAACAGGGAGTGGGCCTGAGAGAAAAACAAACACATTAATAAAGGGAAAAAAAGCACTGTTTGATGGACATGGCTGCTTCTAGCCCACCGGGCTTGCTGGCATTATCATACTCTGGTGTCTTCAGTGCAAGTGATGTGCTGAAGGAAGGGAATGGGGGCGAATGTATTCTCCTCATGTATTCATTCTGTCTAGCAGATACATTTTTGGAAGAGCGCTAGGCTTTATAATTAGTTTGGTAGCAAATTTAAGCTGTTTTGGGGTTAGATTCAGCGCCACATTAGAGCCTATCAGCTCAGTCCATTATTAATATCAATGTGAAAAATCTTGCACTTGTATTGCCTCCTTATTATTCAGTAACATAGTACATTCTAAACTGAATTCACAGTAACAAAGAGCAAGCATGGGACAGCAGGTGCCTCAATATGGACAATATGCTTGTCTGAGTCCTCACTTCTCAACATTCACACCTTCACTCTCTGTCTTTCCCCTTGACAGCAGTTTAAAGGTTCATAAAACTGTTTTATCACAAGCAGCCAGGAGACTACTGAGGTCATTTGATATAGACCCCTCTCAGACTACGTGTAGTAACAGCTAATTTGGATTTATGCTTTGGAAAGTATTAGAAATATCTTCTGGAGGTACGATAAATGTTATAATCTACAGCTGAACCTCAGCTCAACAATCCTGCACTATCCTTTGAATTTTCCTTCTGTTTTGTATCGTGCACTGTTACGTCTTAATCTTTGAAAGTAAACGTTTTTATTTGACATGGACCTTTTACTGTTCTTTGTTTCTTTGCTCTGGACCAGAGTGGCTGAGCGAGCTTAAGCTGTTTGTAGCAGTGGTTCACCTACCCGATTACCATTTCAAATTTTCAAAGAGCCTTGGAGGTAGCAAATATTATTTATTTTCATCATTGCAAAAGAACAAAGAAATAGAAGGAATTCTTCTCTGAAACAGGTTCATTTCCTCCTCTCAAACTGGCGAAGCCTCCCTGGAATTGTCCATTTGTAAACACAGAGATTCAATCAATTCAGCAGCAGCAGCACAGAGTTTCTTATTAATTTAGCATGCAGGTAAAATGACAGTGTGAAAAAGTGACTAAATGGAATAAACACTGACCACCGTAGGCAGAAGTTACATTTTAGTCTAGCATACATTTTTCTTACTGAAATGCTGAAGACGCTCACACAGGGCAAATATCTACAGACAGCGACCACACACACCCACGCTGTGCTTCACAAAGCGAGTGGGCAGGGGTATGCAATACTGTTTAATGCTGATGAATTGCAGTTAAATTGTTAATCAACATAAGCTGTTAATTTACATACAGGAGGTGCTTTTTTAACAATAATTTTAACAATAATGACCAATAATGAAATGAATAGGACTACCTATGTTTGTAGCCTTGCAAAGTTATTTAAACCTCTCAAACATTTTTTTTACGTTTTGTCACATTGCAGACTTTGATTCAAAAATACTTTGGCGAGTGAAAATCAGCAGTGCTGTTATTAAGGCCTCTTTATTCTAATACAGCCAAATAAACTCAAACGTAACCTGTTCAACCCGGAGACACTCACACGGAGAAAAACTGCGATTGTAATGTTTTATTGACTTGAAGGAATTAAGGTTTTGGCGCTCGGACCCCGGCAGGAGACGTGGGCGCTGTGAATTGCAACAAGCTTGGATGAGCAGCTTGCGATAAGGATTTGAGACGTCTCCCACGCCCCGGGGGCCTGGACACTGGTGATGGAGGTTGAAGAGTGGATGGAAGCCTGAAGGAGCCGGGAGAAAAAGGGTGCGGTAGGGTGGGAGGTGGGTTGAGCGCAGCTAGAGAGCAGATGAAAACACGGATGGAGGTCCTTGTAAATGGAGGCTTGTTTGATGATTGTCGCGGCAGTAGACGAGCATGACGAAGCGACTGGATGACACAAGTGAGGTTGAGGAGTCTGAACTCACATGTAGGCTTCATTTGCTTTCCTTTCAGTCCACCTTATTTTCATTTAATAACAGAATAAATTGAGTTGTTCCTTAAGAGCATTAGTCTCATTTTTGAAATAAAACCAAAACAACCCCTATTTGCAGTTTGCCACATGCCAAACTGAAAAACAAAAAAAACAAAAAACAAAACAAACAAACAAACAAACAAACAAAAAACCTGTAAACATAGAAGAAAAGGAGTCTGTTTAGATGGCACCAAAAATTGAGCTTTTGGACATCATCCTGAAAATATAAGTGCAACTATGAAACATAGTAGTCTCAGCATCCTGCCGTGTGAATACTTTCCCTTCGTAGGGACAGAGAGGCTGGTCCTGGGATGATCAAATCCTTTTGAGAAACTCTAGGAAGACTTGAAACAGATGTTTTTATTTCAACCTGAGCCTACACAATTCTGTTAAGAAAAGAAAAAAAAAAACTTTCAGTGTCTTCACGACTTGTAAAGCAGGTAAACATTTCCATAACAGTGAAATGTGGTTTCAGAAAGTATGAACGAAGGAGAGTAAATCAACATTCATGTCAAACCTTCAGATTTGTATTTGTAAAAAGAAAAATAATAATAATTGTGAAAGTAATAATTTTCCACCCACATTCCAATTTATTCATAGGTTCTATTGATCTATGTCATGAAATCACAATAAAACTTGAAGTTTTGGATTGTATCTTGAAAATGTTTAAGAGCTATGAATATTTTTGTAGTGCACTGTAAACTTCCAACAAATTATAACTAAGAAGGAAATGCATTTTCCTCTTCTTTCTTTCCCAAAATGTGACTATGCCTGATTTATTATTTTAATATTAACTTCCTGAATCATTACGATGGAAGTTATCTGCAACCAACTCACTGTTTTCTCTACCTCACATTTCCTTGACCTCCTGATGTTCTCTGTCAAGGTCAAAGAGAAGTGGTTATGAAAAGAAAAGGAAAAGAAGAAAAGGACCACTGTGCTTTATAGTATTCAGATCCTGCTCTAATCTCCTTTCTCAAGATGATGGAAGGAAAGGATCACATATGACAGAAGAGTCTTTAAAATGGATTGGAAAAAAAAAAAAAATGACGAGAGCCCACGCAATCACTCCTCCCTCTGGTGCAAGAGCTAAATCCCCAAAAGGAAACTCCTCATAAACATTCATTTTTTTTTTTTTTTTTTTTTCAGGGCTCCGTTAGTTTTTTTATGATTCTCTCTTTTTTTATCTTAGTAGCGCAACCAC
>NW_015112653.1:393770-405215 GCF_001443285.1 Poecilia latipinna | reverse complement strand
ACTCCTCCCTCTGGTGCAAGAGCTAAATCCCCAAAAGGAAACTCCTCATAAACATTCATTTTTTTTTTTTTTTTTTTTCCACAGCCCCTTTAATTTTGCTCAGTTTCCCGTTTATTGTACCTTTGGTGCGTAGCCACTGAAACAGCCTGGCAGCATGTCGACCAATCATGTAACCTGGAGACAGGTCTGCTGCCTCTGCCAAAGTTGTAATTTCCATTCCTCTGATAGGCCTCCCAGTTTCATCTAATTTAGATACATTTCACATTAAATAAATTGTGTATTAATTTCATTTGATTTGGTTGCAATCAGGAACATGATTTGTTTGTTTAGAACAGCAGGTGGGTTCACAGAACTGCTGGATTGTGGGATTTTTAAAGTCATGCCAAGTGGTTGTGTTGCATATCCCTCACTAAAGGGGAGGTGGGGGGAGGGATGGAGGAACTGAGGAAATGTAAATGCTCCCTCACCTCATCTAAGCCAGGATGAAACTCCATTTTAGCAGCCATACATGTAGAGTTTTCAGGAAAGGGAGCAGTGAAAAGAACACATTTGCTTTCACAAATTGCATGAAATCCTGCCCAGGATTTGGCGATAAGGACTTGGGAGTTTGAGAAGCCACACACATATCTCACTGGAGCCTTCATAAATGCTTTTCATTAAAACAGCGTTTCTTGTCAGCAGGATAAGTGACCTTGAAGAGACGGTGGTTTAATTACGAAGGTTAAAATATCTGGAGCGATTAGTGTTATCATTCATTTTTTTCCTCCTCTCCCATTTTTTTTTTTTTTTTCTGGGTTAGATGCAGTGTCCTTGTTGCAGACGGATCACAATGAGAATTAAAATGAGAGTGGATTGGATAGAAGGAATTGCATCATAGTCTGCTGTGGAGTCTGTGCCAGTCAAAGCATATTGGTTCAAAACGTGGATCCAACTCACTTTTTATTTTTGCTTTGTTAAGGACTTGAAGCGAGCAATAAACAGCACTCCCGTGATTTCTCTCAGGATGTTTGAAAGTGTCATTATTCTGCGAAGAACTGTTTGCAGAACTTAATTGAGAAATGACTTATTTACTGGCTCTAGAAGAAGATGGAGCAGATGGAGTAGAAGAAGCCGAACTGTTGGGAGAGGATCTCACTGCAGTCGTGGCTCTGGGGTCAATATTGCAAACAGTGTTTTGATTCAAATACAAACACTTCTGATCCTAGTGCTCCCACAGAGCAAAACATTTACTTATTCAAATTTACTTCCAGTTATTGCCTGAAATGACAAAGTGGGCCTTTCCCCTGCTGTTAATAGATGTTCTGAATGATTTATACTCAGACATTTTGGCATGCCATGCCTGTCTGTCAGCCAGTTCTTTGATTGTGTTTTATTGCTTTCGTTATGTTGTACTGACACATATTTAGCATTCAGATCAATATTTTGACTGACCTTAACCTTAATGAGGTCTGACACTATACCATGCAAGCTCTCAGGTTCTTCAAAGGTCTATTGTAATCATAAATGTGTATTTAAAAATTATTAGCTGAAAACATAACATTCTATCAACTTTATTAAAACTCATTCCTTGGTCATTTGTGTTTTGTTCCTGCACTCTAGTTTTTTTCATAAAAAAAAAAAAAACACCAAGGTGAAACCCAGAATGGCTATTTGTTTCAAGCTAAATACACTTTTGGATTCACGTTGGTGGTGAAAAAGAGTGTTTTGCAAATGCCAAACAGTGTTAGTTCTGGGATTGGATTGCAGACATTTTTTGGACAAATAAAATTTATAATTTGCTTCATGGGAAGCAATGTAGATCTTTATGTAGATCAACATTTATTTGTTTCTTTTCAGTTAGGTGCCATTTTATGATTGAATCATTAGTCAGTCAGTGCAATGTGGTTTGGCAAACCAGGACCTACATTTTATTACAAATATCCTGGTATAATTACGGGTGGGGGAGGCAGTCATTGCCAATGAAATGAAATAAAATCCAAACAAGAAAATAAAAAAAACAGAAAAGAAAAAAGACAGATAATATCTGACAAGAGAGGCGCTTCGGAAATAGAGTTGTAGTACTCTCATGCTCATTCTTATACGCTACCTAATGATGAGGTCTGGCCTTGCCAAGTTTTATGAAGTGCATTTAAATATATTAACATCTTAACGTTGCACATGCTAAAAATAAATACCAGCATTTTATGCTATTCCAGACAGTGTTATGTTCTAGTTGTTAACCAGTGGAGAATATATATAATGCTCGATTACTCACACAGGTTTGGAATAGATTTGTTGCTGTTAATGTATAGGATTTAGTTTAGTATTTAGAGACATTAGACACCATCACTTTGTGTGGATAATTAAGAAAATATGTGGTTCAAATCTATATTCATATATGACTGTCTGAATTATGAATTACTATTTAAATTTGCTAGTATTTCAGTAAGTAATAATTTGCACAGCTGGAAGATTCAAATTCAAAAATACTTTATTGAGCCCAGAGGAAACATAAATGTTGTAACTCATATTAATTAAAATTCTTCAAGTAGTTATTTAGATTGTGATGACTGTTTGCAGGAAAGATCTTTTGTGTTACAGTGAATTTAAAGATTCCTTTGAAGACATTCTGCTTTCTAAGACAGTCTCATTATAAATATCCTGACCGTCCATGAAGAGGACGATCAGCGTTGTCCACTAGTTTCTTGATTTTTTTGAATAATCCATCCCTGCATCTCCACAGTCGTGCCCAGAAGAGAACCAGCCTTCTTTGTCAGGTTGCTGAGCTTCTTTAGGTCTCTTTCTCTGATTGACAGCAGAAGAGATCACTCTCTCAACAACAGACTTATAGAAGGATCCTAGCTTCCTCAAGAAGTACAGTCTGTTATGTCCCTTATTCTAGACTGCTTCAGTGTTGGGTATCAGTTCCAGTCTGCTGACCAGGTGAAATCTGAGGTATTTACATCCCTTCACCATCTCCACTTGTTCTCCCACTATGGAGGTATGGTTTGATATAACCCTGTTTCTCCTGAAATCTACAATCAACCCCTGCAAAGCGATCCACAAGCTCTCTGCTTGTTGCCCATCTCTGATACACTCAACAACTGAAGAGTCATCTGAGTATTTCTGTAGATGACAGAAGTCAGCTTTGGCATCAGCACAGCCAAAAACTCGGTCTATTGTTGGAGTATGTTTTCTCTGCAAACTTTGGTCATTTCAATTTCTCTATCAAAAATAAAATATCTGTACAATTTTGTTGTTTCTTTACATTTCTCCACACTGGCAAGTGCAGTATTTCAACAAGGTGTCGAGTGTCACACATTTGGGGGTGTAAGACGCTAAACACATTGTGTCACACTACTCTTAATGTTATATTTAGAGTTGATTTGATAAAATGTATTGGTATATTTTCCATGTAAAAAATGTGTAGTATTCAAATGATAGTATAATTGTCATTAGTAGTTCCTGTTCTAAAACTGGTAAAAAAAAAAAAAAAAAAAAAAAAGGGCCAATTTTTGTATTAGAGAAAAAGGAGGTCTGAAAAATATAGGACACCTCATTAAATATTTAGTTCTTTATTAGCAAGTGTTCTTCATCTAACAGTGTCTTTTTTTATCATCTCTGGAAAAAACAAACATCAATATATAATTATTCCACTTAAGCAACCAAAATTAACTATGTTTTGTTTTTTAAATAAAATAGTTGTCCAATGTTTTGGGACATTTTTATTATGCACAGCTTTATATTCTTTTTAAATATTGTCTTACATTTTAATCAATCATCACCCTCTAAAACTCTAATGGATTGAATTCAATGATGTGAACTGGAAAGATTCTGCTCCTGCAAAGCATCCCCACACCATGATACTTCCAGCTCTATGCTTCATACTGTGAAGTTCTTTATCTGGATTTCTGTCTTTGGTGTTTTTATAATATGTTCCCAGTTCTGATCTACAAATAATCCAGCTGTACATTCATCAATTCATCAGACGTCCTGATCTCTTTTTTAGATAAACTTTCCTGAATTACATATTTTACATTTGATTTATCATTTAAGGCTGTGATGCATAGATTTTTTTTTAAAACAATATGTAATAAATACTTGATGAATTTTGTTGTTTAGTTATAAAAACACAAAGATAACAAGGTGATATTCACCTCTTACTTAGTTGGGCTTTCTGTTAAATAAGGCCTGCAATTAGTTGCTTAATAAACATGCCAGCCATAGATTTCTACTTGCAGTTTTTAAACATCAAATTAATAAAAGTGATGGGTGGCTGTCTTTAGTTTTAGATAGTAACTGTGTTTGGTGACATGTTTTTTACAATCCGGATTCTTTTTTTTTTTTTTTTTTACACAACCAAACATTTTAGTTTGGTCAGTTTGACCAACCTGGGCAACAGTAAACAAGGAACAGGAGCAGACAGGGAGGAGGGAGTCTTTGCTTGATTTAGTCAGAGAAAACTCTAATCTGATACCTTTGCAGAAGCAACCAATCAGAGCCAAGAGGAAGGACTTGGCACCATCAATCAAGCTTGTGTACGTGCTGATCAATGTGACTATAGTAGAAAAACAACTTACTGTTACAGGAAAACAGTTTATCCACTGTCACTGATCGCTATGCTAACTGTCCTGAACATTCATGACTGGTTCCATTGTCGTAAACTTGCTTTCTCATAGCAGAGAACAAGGGGGAAGGTGTGAGCACAAGCATGACTGACAGCTCTTAGACCCCCCTCCTGGCTCTTATTGGTTACTTCTGACTGAGCAGTGTATTTCTGCAGAAGACAGGGGAGTTTTATATTTTCAAGACAAAGTGACCCTTTTAATATATACAAAGACCTCTTTAAATAAATCATGTTTTTATCTTGCTATAAGATCATATTAGTTACACCCATTTTTTAGCTACAAAAATGACAAGTAAGTTCTGAAAATGTTACAACCTGCACAGGGACACAATTTCCGTTACATGTCAATGAAGTTGCTATACAGCAATAAATACATTGGGCATGTGGAACGATAGCTCGGTTGGACACTAGCGTCTCAGTTTTCCTGTTGTACTCACTGAAAGCTTTTTGTGAAACTCTACCATGAAACAGCTGGCTATGAAAATGAAGAGAATGTTGAAAAGAATTCATCAATACCAGTAGGTAAATTCAAGAGTCCAGTGTGTTACTAGATTACACATAATCATGGACTTCACAGTGATAATCCTGAGTCTTACTGTATGTTTATCCCTGATGACAAAGTGCCATGCGAGGCTGTGTCCGGGGCTCCATGTATTTCCACGGAGATACCGTGCTTTTACAAATGTTCACTCAAAGTTTAGACCCAAAGTCAGTGGGCTAAAAAAGTTCACACAGACAAATGCTCTCATTAAGATGTTAAAAGGCTTGGCTTGCTGTGATATTTACTCAACTTGATGAGTCTTATGAGTAACCTATTTTAGCTCATTCAGAGGGGAAGTGGGCTTACTGGCAGCTGCAGTTTATATAGTTGTGTGCCAAAAGACTGATCGCTTGGTTAAACATCACAGTAAGGAATGTGGGTAGTCTGTTATTTGAGTTCTCTTGATGTGTATCAATGCCCCTGATTAGAAATATGAATAAATAAAAATCCACCGACCACCTGATTTGGTAACTGCCTATTATCTATTTTGACAAGTAGCTCCAAGAGAAAAAAAAAAAAAAAGAAAAAAGAAACTAAAGTCCCTGCTTTTGTCATATTGAGATATGTTTCATGTTTTAAAATGCAAGGTTTTCAAAATAATACACAGTATGTTTACACGTTTTCCTTTTAACTTGTATTAACTTGCAACCCGAGAGTCAAAATCCTGAAAATAGAATAGAATAGAATAGAATAGAATAGACATAACCTATGTGGTCCTTCAGTGGGGAAATTTTAGGTGTGCCAGAGCAAACTGACACACATTTTTAAGTTTTACTTTTGTCTGTAGTGACATTTTATTTCCTCTTGTTATTTTTGATTGATTTCAGATATACATTGGAATTTCTGGTCTCTTTCCAAACATCATTGTTGATTTGTTCTGGCTGGCAACAGCAAGTTCCTCCAACATCTGGCATCTTAATACAAAGTATATTAACCTACTGTGTATTGAGATGCCGACCCTTAGTTGTGTAAGTCTCACTTTTTTCCACATAATCAATCCGTGTTTTACCAATGGAGGAGTTTAGCTGCATTGAAATAATGAAGCTGTTTGGTGTGTGGGGAGAAATCTCTCCTCTTCACCTCATTGGTTCCACGAAGTTCACCCTCTCATCCTACATAGACAATCTTTGTAGCAAAGAATTTGCTACAACCTTTGTTGTGTTACAACTTGTACTTTCTATTTTTATTATTTTCTTCATGTCCCTGAAACAGTCTGTTTCCTATCTAGATGAATCATTACCCATAAATGACACTCATTTGCATTTTTTAGAAGACGTGACTGCAGGGCCTTTTTTCTAATTACTGATTTGATTAGAAAAACAATAGAAAAAGGTATTTATTTATCATACTTTCAATATTTATCAGTGGTATTGTTGCAATATATAATAAACAGATATTTAGCCCTGAACTGTTGCTTTGAGTAATAAACACTCCTCTTTGGGAAACAGTGAGCTTCTTAGTCTGGATCACATTAATTAGAAAAGAGAGAAATGCATTCTGCATATGTAAGCAGGCTTAAAATAAACAAAAATTACCAAATTAATGTTAAACCTGCGTCGCAGCCTAAAAGCAGAATGTTAAACAGATGACTCAGGAATAATTTATGTTTGGTTCTCTGGAAACAATTTTCAATCTGTTTATAAACTATTAATCCTTTTATATCCCTTCTTAAGTAAAGAAAAAGTAATGATTGATTAGTAAATGTTCTTTTAAAAGTATTTCTCATTGCAAGTAATTAATTTCTGTGAAGCCTGTTTCCGCAAACGAGGCTTGTTGAAGTCGTCGAACAGACGTTTTTTTTTAGTTATTGTGCTGTATCAGAGCTCTAATGGGCAGAGCTTTGTCTGTAATTACACAAGGTCCCCAAACTCTGTGTACTAATAATCATAGAGGTGTAAATTGACTGACTCTACAGATACAATAAACCTAACCGGAGAGCGAGAGAGATGTCAGCTGAGCACTCGTCAACATTATTTTCACCCACACAGTGCTCAGGCGAGGTTTAATCAGCTACAACAAGTGAAAACACCTGTGTGGGTTTAACATGGGCATTTAGGGGCTTCATACTAATACAGCCGATGCAAAACAGGGAACTTTTCATTGGAGCTTTTCACTATCCTCCTCATAAGCCTCATGTTTCTCCACATGTGTGTAGGCTGAACACAGAAAGGAAGAGACTCCAAAAGGAGACGGCAAACACGATACAACCTTTAACTAAAATGTTTCGTTTTAATAGAAGCGTGAAGAAAATTAACGACGGTTATGATTGGGAGGGCTTGAGGACTTTGTGGCCTCTTACAGCATCCCACACACATAGAAATGTGTCTACACTGACTATTCAGTTCAGTTTCTTTAAATAGCGGGAACTCGGAACTTGTCATCTCGAGGCAAAAGCTCAAAAAAAACTAATTTCAAATCATTCATAATTGTTTATGTATTAAGTTGAGTTTATTGTTCAAATTAGTTTAAGAATTTTAACTGTCTAAGGAAACCCAGCAGATTGCAAAGAGTCATTGACTTGTAATATTCACTCCTTCTGGATAGCGACAGTGAAACAATTGCTCGTAATGTGTCGTTTACTGTACGACAATCCTTCATGCTGAGCTTGCATTTACCGACAGTGGGGAGGATAAACTCCTCTTTAACAGGAAGAAACCTCCAGCCAAACCCTGCTCAGTGCGAGCGTCCATCTGTCGTAGCCGACTGGGGGTTTGAGAAGACCGAGCAGATACGCAAAACAGAAAATCTGACGTGGGAATACTTTCTGAGCTAAAGGAAGGTAAAATGTTAACGGGTGGTGGGTGATGTAGCGTGTAAGTAAGTTGCTGGCAGTATTATCTCAGCTGATACCTCCAGGAACGTACCTGCCTCTGTAAAATTGTGGTCAACCCCCACCCCCCGCCCCTCTCTTTTCCCAGTGTCTGCCATTGTTAATCAGTAAGTAACATGATCAGCTGGCTCATTTAAATAAACACCGATATTCATGAGGTGCTTTGCATTGACCATTTATGGTTGAATGTCGGTGTGCAGAGGACAGATCCGCTGCACCTTGTGCAGAAAATCTGGTGTGCAGCTGTGATCTATAAAGGAAACTTTCTTGCCAGTGTGCAGGGGGCACAATTTTATGAACCTGGATATTTTTTGGCACGTGCAATTTTTGCCTTTTGCGGCAAGAGATAGATAGAAAGAGAAAGAGAGAGAGGGAGAGATAGATTAAAAGACAAAGAGAGAGAGATCTGCCATTTACTTAGTGAAAATGTCTTTCTGTTTGCTCTATAGAAAGAATGAATGCACACTCAAATGTGCAAGGAGACACTAACCATAAAACCAGAAGTGGATACCATTTAATCAGCAGGTGCATTTTAAAAGCAACATTTTCATGTACTGGTTGTTATGTAAAGTAATTGTCTCCTTTTGAGTCTGCACATGTGATGCACTTTGCTTTTAATATAAAATATGTGCTTTATGATTACTGCAGTAGGCAAGTGTTCCATTGTGCATTCGTTCTCATAAACCATATGAATGTAATATTGTCATGGAAGATTTTTTTATTTTATTATTATTTTTTTTTTTGTTCTATGGGAAGTAAGAGTGAACATATGTGCTAATGGAATGCAAACTCATGCAAACCTTGAAAAACCCAACTAACTCAAACTGAAACCACCTCCAGCCAAGGTGGCTGCATCATTAACTGCAGAGCTAACTTGCACAGAATGCTAATGAGAGCTCTGCTCTTTAACAGCTATAAAAGCAAAACCGTGAAGCTTAACATTTGATGTGCTCCATCAAAGCTTTGTGACATCCACACCTTTGCAGTTTCCCCAACAATGTCAAAGACCTAAAGAGTGGCAGAGAGGGACGCCCGTGTCTGAGATGATCCGAAATATGCTGCACTTATGCCTCCACGACTCCTAATCAGCCATCTTATTCAACATGTACCTCTTTGGTCAGAAAGGCAGGTTTTGCGCCGCACTAAACTGCGTATTGATTCAATAAACTGTCTATCGATTCTAAAAGGCACGGCCTGTTTCTATACTCTGTCTCGCTCTGTCTAGTACCTATTTTCTCCCTTTTTTTTATCCTATTTATGATGGCAGACAAAGCACTTAAAGGGTGAAGCTTTTTAGACTCAGGACTCTTGAGCGTATGACAGAGCACATTAGCTTCCCCACTTTATGCAGATATTGGCCCACTTTGTCACTAAAAAGGCTCGCAGAGGACTATATTTGCCCAATTCAAAGTGAGGAAAGTGTGTCGTGACCCAGTAACATGTAGTGAATCCTGTGTGAAGTCCTGCCAGATGACTTCCTCAGTCTATATGCATTTTTTGTGTTAAACATTAATCACGATTGACAGATTGGTGTGTTTTTGAACCCCTCCCAGAGGAGACTGCTGTCGCTAACGCCTTTTTAACAAGCACTTAAAATGAGGTGTGTGTGTGTGTGGAGTCTGGAATTTTCAGCCAAAAGGGGGTCAGGGAGAGGCTTTTTTATTACTGACGGCCTCTATGAAAACTAAACGCAGTAAATAACATTAGACACCTTTTAGGAAAGGGTTGGGGACGAGAACGGATGTGGGGAGACATATGGCTTTTTTGTGTGTGTAAAGTCTCTGACTTCCCTGTCAATTCTGTAGCCTGTTTACAAGAAATAAACAGATTGTGGAAGTACACTTCCGCGAACACACGCGTATCACCCCAGTCGTACCTCGACTCTGAATTAGGGAAAGCATTACTCAGTGGTGAAATTTGGCGTGCACATTTATTTCCATGTCACTTTGCTTGGTAGAAATCTAACAACACATTAATCAATTTGGCTCACTGTTTGGCTTTTTTTCAAAGTCTGTTTTCATTGGGCTGGAATAATCATCTTCTTTGCCCAGTCTTAGGTCAGCCAGTAAAAAAAAAAAAAGCTGTATTTTAGGAAAAAAAAAACAAAAAAACACAATCCCTTTTAAAGTCTGTAAATGCCAAGGATATGAGGCATTAACAAGGAGATGCTGCTTAGTTATGTTTTAATGTAGCTTACAAACAAGATGTTCAGTGTTTCTCACTGTTTTTTTAGACTAATGTCTTAGTACTTGAAATCCCAATTTGGGGCAGTGGACTGCCGATGGGATTAAGATTATCACAAAACTGACAATTTTGCTAAAACAAAAAAGTTTTTTTTTTATTTTTTATTTTTACAAAACAAAATTTCAAGACTATTTTGGTGGTCTTTGTATTTCATTTGAACCTTGAATCTTTGGCCAGTTTCTGTCACACAGTTTCTGTGCTTTTAAGTCCTTCAAATGGGGGGCCAGAGAAAGCGCCAGAGTGACCGGTTTCCTCTGGCTATTTAAGTGGACATAGCAGTGCAATGCTGCAACTTCTAAACCTGTTGTTCTGCACTGCAGGCTACCTGGCTGATGGATCAATTCACATTTTTGTCATTCTTTTGTATTTTTTACTCTTTATTTTTTTTTAATCCTGCATTTGAAATGAGTATTTATTTGACTGATTTTTCTTTTTGTTTCTTTTTAAATATAAGTGCATGAAAAGGGAAAGAAAACTTTGGTCATTTACTTTAAGAAAAGGTTGGTTTTATACAATGGGCAAACTACAAGTGCGTCTATCAGGCAGCCGACATCAAACTCTGCCTAAGACCAAATAATCTGCTGACTTGTTAAACGGTATGACTTTCTAAAGGCCGGGACAGAAAAAAATTAGAATGATTTCATTTTTAATTAGCACTACCACTTAATTTAGAGACTGTTTATTTTATGTGTAATCTGTGTTTTTTGGAAAATTAATATTATATTAATAATCATCTTGTCTTATTTTTGAGGGCAGTAGGGACTGTTTTTATGTTCTCAATATAAGAAATCGGATCATTTTTCTTCAGGTTTCTGTGTAAGTACTGTGTGTTTTATACTCAAGGTTATCATGCTATGCGAACTCAGACTGGCCCATTCCTGGCTCATTCCTGGCTGACAGCGTTCCTTATAAAATCCCTTATCTCAACCAGTGAAGAGGGATTCAGTTCAGAATTCTGAGTTTCCAGCATAACTTCACTCATTTTCAAGGAGATGAACAAAAATTCACATGGCTGGAGGACTCTAATGTTTAAATTATGTGTTTTTTTTTTCCTCATTGCAAGGATGGTTCACTTTCACCAGTATTAAAGAAAATGTATTTTTCTCAAATGTTTTCTTTTATTCGTTGGCAAAATTTAACACAGAGTACTTCACAAATGCTGGCACTCTTGTCAAAGATGAGTACAAAACCTTGACATATATATATATATATATATATATATAT
>NW_015112653.1:389670-390573 GCF_001443285.1 Poecilia latipinna | reverse complement strand
TATATATATTTTTTTTTTTTTCCCCACTACTGGTTATCCTTCATTTCATGATTTTGTGAAGATAAAGACATCTTCAGAAAATTGAAAAGCATTTTCTCAAGTCTTTGCCATTTTTAAAAAAAGCAAAGTGACATAGGCCTTTATCTGAATGAATATTGTGAAATTTATTAGGTTTTCACTGTATGTTAAAATCTTATGAGAGGTTTTATTTATTTTGACAAAGGTTACCTTGTAAAAACAAACAAAAAAAGAATAAAAACAATGATTTTTAAACATGGACAATTTCTCCGACTTAAGTGAATTCACACAAATTTATAAATTTTTCTAAATATTTCAGCTTGTTATGCCTCTGCTGTAGATAAAGAAAGCATTTTAATTACACACCTTTAACTTGGGTGTCAGCGAATGTGGTGCCACATTTTGCTCTGAGGCACTTAAGAATATTGTTTTTTTGAGTTTGGTTTTTCCGTTGGTACTCAAAGCAAAATCAATATGTCAAGTTGGGCAAAGAAATAAAAAAAAATAAATAAAAAAAATGAAACCATGGAGAAAACATATTGTAGCTATAGCAGCTCTAAAAATGTTTCCTGTTTATAATGCTTTTGTATAAGATGTACAGGTATAGTGAATGATGGGGATCTTTTTTTTATTAAAAAAAAAAAAAAGAAGACATGGAGATCTAATTCTGCTACGAGTTACAGATTTTGCAACTGCGCAAAAAATGTAACTCTCTGCTTACTGTCATTTTGCTGCAAGCTGAAGAACGGCTTCTGGGAAGTCTCACCTTTAACATGCATATATATATATATATGTATATAAATGACAATAACTGTTTTGCGCAGTTGCAAAATCTGCAACTAGTGGGAGAATTAGATCTCCATGTCTTCTTTAAATATATATATA
>NW_015112653.1:379951-384641 GCF_001443285.1 Poecilia latipinna | reverse complement strand
ATTTATTAACAACATGATTTAATTACTCATTTAATTTTGAATTAAATGACGATGCAGTAGTTGAGACCTTTCCGTACTCGTTCACTTAAGGGTGAAAAACACTCTCAAATCTAGGTTTCCTTTATCTTTATGCATGAAGCCATTACTCATTTCTTTATTTGTTAAATTTCTTCAGAACTGCTCTCTCCAGGTTAACACACCACATGCAGGTTGCAGACACCTGACACGTCATTTAAAATCCCAACGTAATACACTGCAGTTTATGGCTGTGACATAAAAACACCTGAAAATACTTCAGCGAGGTACTGTGTGTCTTATATAAAGTAGTTGTGAAATTCATGCTCCAGTAACAACTACAGAAGAATTAAGTTTACGTCACCTAATGGCCCCCAGGTTTTGCTATTTCAATTACGTTCTCCCTGTGCTAATAGAGCTAAAATCAGCTTTTTAGAAGTCGCCCTAAGGGGAATGCACGCTGTGCTCAATGACATCTCCCAGTTAAAATGAAAACTACACTCTCAATATTGTTTATGTTTCTTGCTCGCTCGCTGTTTCCCCACCAACAGTTTCCAACCAAGTGGAACCATCTCCCTTAGAATTTAGCGAAGGTGGAAGACAGGCTCTTAATCGCCTGTGTTATTGAATTATTGAATTAAAAGCTTAAGTACTCCGGGTGAGCATGTCAATTTTTCACAACTGAATGGTACAGTGCTCATTCCATTTTCATCTGAATAGATCATTTGTGTATGTAAAATGTAGAAGAATGGAGGTATTACACAGATCGGTTTCATTGTCTGTAATTCCCTTTTACTGTGACTGTAATCATTCTGTGAGACAAGTCATATTCATCCTGCAGCTCATGCTAGTCCTTAATCTGCATTCACATTCCCTCAACAACATTGCACTTTTTTTGTCAAGCTTCCGTGGTGTACAGAGCTGCATTAATTTGAAAAAAAAAAAAAAAGGGTTCGCTTCAAAGAACATTATGCATAATTAAGGAAGAAGTTTAACCTGTTTTACATCCCTAAGTGATCCACCGGTAAACATGTACTTGGAGGAGTAAGTGTTGCAGCAAATGGTTCAGCCTCCTTTCTACTTGACATTCTGCTCACCTGTCTCCTTCCCCCATGTTCTGAAACCCTGGGACTGATACAGATAAAATGATGCGATGTTTCTGTCTGTATTTCAATGGGATGAGATGCTGTGACCCACGCAATCTCCCTCTCAAAGAGTATTTCAACTTATGCAGATGAGCTCATCAGAGCTGCCTGCTGAGATGAGACATCTAGGTCTGGAATTGTGTCAATACTAGCACCAAAACAAATGCAAATCAAAATCCAAATTAATGTGTTTTCCCCGAGGAGAAACGGAGTCGTACTTATAGTCAACTCTCAGTAGATGACAGGATTCTGTTATCCAGAAAAAAAAAATAAAAAATCCCCAACCGTTCTCGCTCTGCCAGGGTGACAAAAGTCGGTGTCTCCAGATGGAGGAACTAAACTAAACTAAGTGAGGAGAAGCAGGAGGCTTCTGTGAGATTGTTTTACAGATGCAAAATGGGAAAACATTCCGACATTCCCGGGATTATTTAGTTTAGTGATGCAGCTGTCCAAACAGACATCCATGTGTATCCTTAAACACGGCACAAATACAAGCAGATGCGGCGCATATCTTCCTGGGTTTTTGTAAATAATATTACCATGGCCGCAGCCGTGTTTATGTCCCTGCATGAATAAGTGGGAAGCCATGTTTGAAAAGCAGGTTGTGTTTGGATAAAAATGAGCAGTTTGGGCTCCTCTAATATGCCTGTTTTCCTTTCCTGTCTGTCAGACCTACCCTTATCTGCATTTGATTGAATGGTAAATAGTGCACAATGCATACAAACAGCAAATTTGCACTCTCGCAAATCTAATGAGGTAGACGGCAAATGATAGACATTTCATCAACTCAGTAAAGATGCAGCATTTCAAAGCCTTCTGAGGAAGCTTCCTTTTTATTTACTGTATCATTCTTTTTCTTTTTTTTTTTTTCTTTTTTTTTCTTGCACATGCTTGTCATAACCTTTAATCCGCTGTTTGTACAGTCCCCTTTGCTGCCAAGATGACCTACTTTCCCCCATGGGAATCATTAAAGTTTAATTTGCTTTAATCAAAGAATTCACTGAAACGGTCCGTGCTTGTAACTTGTCGTCGGAGCTGAAGCCGGAGCCGCGTGTCACCGTTTGTCAGACAAACATTTATATTTCAGCAAACTTCGTGGACATTTACTGATGGTAGCCGTGACGACAGTGATTTTGAAAATAGCACAAACACGTCCATTGTTGTGATGCATACTTTTAAGAAAAAGCTCTTAGCAGAGGGTGTCAACTAATCTTCTGTGGGAGTGCACTAACCCACAGTGCCTGGTTTTATTTGACGTTCTGAAACATAAATAGCCGTGTAAAATGATGTTGTTTTCTCCAGAAGTAGCTCTGAATTACACAAGTACACACCATATAGGTAAGGTTGAAGATTGATTTTTACAGATATAATGATGATATCAAATCCATTTATTAGCTTTTTTTCTACTTTGATACATAGGCTTCAGCAAAATGATAGCAAAACTATGGAAGAAAGACCTGCTAAATGTAGCAGTAGCGCTCAAAAGTAAAAACTAATTGTTCTAAACATACAAATTCTTTTATTTTGTTTGAAGGGGAACAAAAAGCACAGCAATCCTCACTTAGCCAACTGACCATCAGTGCAACACCAGGTAGTGGAGGAACACAAAGTTGTCATTTCGCTCTTTCTTTGCACTTTCTTTTCACGTTCTCTTAGTTAAGGGACTTTTACACCGTAAGAATGGTAGGTGGGTTTTTATTTTTTTTCTGGGTAACTGGCCCATACCTATTGCAGAGTCACTAAAACTATCTGTCGTGAACACACAAAAGAACATTTAAAAGACAAAAATCCAGTTCTTTCACATAAACCACAACAGCTTCAGAAGTTGTGCCAGTCAAAAAAAAAAAAAAAAAAAAAAAAAAAAATGCCCCTCATTCGCACAGTGTATACAAATTTAATAAAGTACACAACGAGTACAGTAGCCCACATTAAGCACAGCTTATTTCCACATAAACTGCAGAGAGGACAACAATAAAATTACAAATACATTCTTAAAAAAATGTTGTTTTTTTTAGGAACTTTTAAATGGTTTTTATGAAAAGGGACATTCCCTGTTGCACCACCATTAACAGTTCATAAGACACTTCACTTTTTTTGAATGTAACGTCACTTGATATGTATTTCGGCTCCTTTTGTGATATTCAAAGTAATGGTCCTTATACACTAAATGGAGACAGAAAGCTTCACTGTACAAAAGCAGACAGGACTCATAGCGTAACAGTAGCAGTTTGTTCAATAGCCTCACAAAATAGGAGCTGGAAATGTGTAAAATACAGACATCTAAATCGACATGTACAGTACACCATGAAAACGTCTGAAGTTAGGTAAGCACTGATCCCCACCACCCCGATATCCCACCCAAAACTTTCACACCAGTCAAGGAAGGACACATATTTCACCTAAACACAACAAGTCACAAACTAAAAAAGTAAAAAAAAAAAAGAAAAAAAAAGAAATAAACAAACAGAACATAAAACATAGAAAGCAGATGGTTTTTGGTTATACAATGCGTTTGAACATCTCTGTGGGTCAAAATAAATCAACTTCTGGTCATCAATTCGGGGTATCATCATCATCATCTTCTTCTTCTTCTTCATCATCATCACACCCCTGGCAGGTGAGAGGGAGCTGGAGGGTGCCGTCACCTCACCTGTCAGTTGCCGGAGTCCCTCTGGTCGGGAGCACAATCCGACCCCCCACACTCTTGACTGATGACAGAGCTGTGAATGAGACAGCTTGACAGGGACTTAGGCCTGAGCTCACAGGTCAGGTAGGAGGGCTCCTCCAGCTCGGTGTGCAGCGGGGAGCACTGGCCATCTGGAGGGCCATAGGCACTGCTGTCTGATCCCCCGTCCCTCTCTTCTTTGGGCTCTCGGCTGGCCAAGTCCGGGGGCGCGCCGCTCTTGGTGGGGCTGCTGGACGCAGATGGACTCTCTTGGAGCGGTGGGCTTAGCGCACGCTGCGATTTTAAGTAAGGTTTAACATTGGCCACGAGGATTGTACTGTCCCGCTGTTCTTTTCCAAACGTGGTGAGGGTTTTTCTGCTGCTGCAGCTGATGGTGCCATAAATCTCTGTCTCTACCATGGCATCCATTCCCACAGGGATGAAAAGGTTGGTGCGATTATCTGCGCTGTCTGCTTGGCTTCCTACCCGTAACTTTGGCATCCAGCATCTGTCAGAGTGTCCCAGTGCACGACATTCATCGGTGCAGTGGACTGATTTGTCTTGCTCTGCAAAAACAGTTAAACATTTGTTATTGGAGCCTGCTGTGGTAGGAATAAACAACCCACAGGAAAATGTAGATGACATTTTGAAGGATGAGCAGCAATACTCAAACAAAGCAAACAAACACAATTTCTAGCATTATTCTTAACTCCAACTAACAGCATCACTGCTGACATGTAATATTGCATATGTCACAGTGATTTCCAGAATAAAATCCCATTATGCAGTCTAAAACAACAGTTAGACTGTTCTAAGATGTTTAATTAAATAAACCCTAATTTCATAACACAAGAATATATATATA
>NW_015112653.1:370240-374687 GCF_001443285.1 Poecilia latipinna | reverse complement strand
TATATATATATATATATATATATATATGTGTGTTAACTATCTGTTTTTATGTTTTTGTTTTTTGATAAATTAGAGAAAATACTGATTTGTACGACTTACGACACATTTACCCCCCTGGTATTATCAACAATCTGTGTAGGTGTTTTCCTGGAAAATATCATCTGGTGCAGAAGATGTTTTCAATTTACATTTTCATCAGAACTGATTTAAAAAGAAAGAGCAATTTCAATTTAACATGCAGGTCCTGAGTGGAAGTAAGTGGCAGACTCAGTAGTTAAGATGCTAAATGTTTGTCATGATGTTCATGCAGTCGTCCAAGTTTCACCCACGAGTCTCTCGTGGTAATTTTATTTTATTTATTTTTCTACAGTTTTTGAGTTTTTCATCACTTGCAGCGTAAAGCAGTAACTTGCTTGTTCATATATGACGTTCTATTTCACATATATTTATTTTTTTAATCAGAAGTTTTCATACATTCCTTCACTACTTGACAGAAATCTTCCACAAGTTTCTCACAATCATTTGCTGAAGGTTTGACTCATTTCTAACAGAACTGGTGTAACAGAGGTTTGCAGGCTGCAACCCTTGGCACTTTCTTCACAACTTTGTCAGGATTTTGTGACAACAAAAGCACTAACTTTGTTGTCCTTAAGCCATCTTAAAACTAATTCAGCTCCTACATATGATCAGGCTTTGCCCCCTTTTTCCTCTGAGTGTATTACTGGTCATTATGACCAAAGATTTCTGTTGTAGTTTCATCAGACCACAGACTGTGTCTCCAAAAATGAAGGTATCTCATTTTGTGTGCATTTGCAAACTCCAATAGAACTACTTATGTTGTTTTTTTAAAGATTATTTTCTTTTGGTGTTTAATCAATAGAAATACTTGCAATATGAATTCAGTCCATTTACCACTTTGACTGGTGAAATTAATGCACACACTCCAGCCTAGCAGGACCCAGCAATGCACCTAAAGTTCATTTGCCAGTCATCATATACTAAAATGTATATGATGAGTAAAATAAACATTTTTGAACAGTAATGGAAGACACCACATTCCTGGCTTATTTTGTAAATCTTCCAAATAGCAGCTTGAATGAGAGCACGGTTGTGTGCACTGCAGCACTTTGAACAATTTCACATCAATGCAGAACATGTTGCTTATGAGCACTGACACCAGCAGACCAGATGACAGGATTCAAAGCCAAAATAACGAAGGCCGACGTGACGGATTAATTTTACATAAATGTCTGTTTACTTCTTCAGTTCTGTGCTAGCACAGCGGACGAACGACTTACTCGCCATTTTTGTGTGCACTTGATTGATTATTTGTAGCCACCGTGAAATCTGTTGCAAACTGAAATATCAATGAGTCATATCAAAACAGAATAAGCATGATGCCGTTAATCTACGCTGCATGAAAACCTCATTGGCATGAGTAAGATGGGAGTAAATTTAGAACCGGTGTCGCATGTGTGAAGTATAATACATATTTAGAAACATAGTTGAGACAAAATACTTGTCACTGTTCAGAAAAAAAAAAAAACGAATAAAAGAGACTGCAGCGAGTGGATTAAGTTAAATGCAATCACAATACGAATGTGATAACGATGAAATACACAACTGCTCACTAAAGCTGCTGAGTTTGAAGAGTTTTTAATGAAGTTTTGAACTGGGACTCGGCAAAATGCCTGTTCTTAAGTGACTTTGATCGCATCAGGGACAAAAAAAAAAAAACCAGATTGCAACATCTGCAGCATGTGCATACTGTGCTACTGCTAGCAAAATGAATTCTGGAACACATTCAAAAGTGATCCTTTTTCTTTGTCATTTCAACAAAAACACACACACACACACAAACAAAAAAACAAACATGAAACAGAAATTGTATGTAAAGATCTGTTATGCAGCAGCATCATGTCCTATTGGCTGGAAAGAAGAGGGTTGCTCATGAGTCCTCTGTTGTGCAGTCAAGAGGATGTTCATTGAGGATGAAGAGTGAACAGCTTTTTCCACTCAACTATGAGCGGTTATGAATGACCACACAGACACTCACAGGTCAGTACATACATGTCAGTACAAAGGCAGATAAAACCCAATCAGGCACACAGAATCAATCCTGTCACTCGTTCTCATATACACCAGATGGTCTCAATTGTATTTTTATGGTCTTTAAATATCACCCTTCTCTGTTTGCAGCTTTGGTAGATCCAGAATATTTGCAGGAACTTAATTCATCGTCTTTTGTTTACCAGTCAGATTATTCTTTTGTCCAAAAGCTTTTATATTTATAATTGCTGGTTATTTTTTATTTTTTATTTTTGTACATCCTGCTGTCAAGTACTTTGAGAGCTATCTTAAGTCAAATAAAACATTCAGTTTAGAGGAAGGAAAATAATTTTTTCCATGCATCTGCTGTACCCTCTTTCTGGGGTTGGGGTGGCTGTGGGGTGGCATTGGAACCAATCCCAGCTGACATTTGGCAAGAGAAAGAGTAGCCCACGCCCTGGGCACGTTGCCAATATGATTTTGAAAATAATTTTATGCCACACACAGTCATTAGTTTGTGCCTGCGCCATTTCCAAATTGTTTTGAGATGAAAGAATTGTGCAGAATTCTTGTATTTTACCTTTTAGGGTTTTATGAAGTTTAATTAACGAATTTCTGTTGACTTCAGTTTCTGAAAATAATCGCTAAGCTTAAAATCAGTTTAAAAACTAAACTATTTTGTATGTATATGTAATATAAATATAACATATACTTACTTGTAAAAAAATAATTTTTAAAAATACAAAATGCTAAAAACCTGTTAGTGTTAGAGGATGTCCCTGCTGCATTAGATGCAACGGATCATAACGACTGATACACTGGAAAAGTGTTTGAGATGTTTTGTACTGTTCTCCATTGGTTCTGACTGTACTTGACAGAAGGTCACTACTTTCTGTCATTTGCCAATTACAATCAAAGTGAATTATAACCTTGATTATAAGATCAGATGTGAGAGATTCAGACCATTTCTGTCCAATATCAACTCTTAAGCCTTCTCTTGTCTTTTCCATTTTGAAAAGTAACTAACACTTATAGGTTTCCATATTTATAAAACATTATTGTCTGCTTCACCCCCCGCTCCCACTTAAAATAATAACGTACAATTTAAAAATGTAAAATTTATATTTTGTTACAGCAGTCAAAAGGGAAGCAGTAATTGTGGTGCTGCTAATTTTGATTATTTTTTTTTTACTAATGTGTTTTTTGTCTCTTTCATTTAATAAACTCACCAAGGTCTGATTTTTTTAAATGTGAAATTATACAGCTAGTATAAAAGATGAATTTATTTTAATTTACAGATCATTACTATCTGTGCCAATAAATGTGAAAGGTGCTATATGCAAAGCATTCTTAAAATACAGGATTTAATTTATTCAGAAAAACCAATAAATAAATACACGTTTTACAGCCTCAACATATTTGTGATTCAAATGATGCAGAGTTAACCTATGACTGTAGAAGTGCTTACTTGATTACCAAATGCGGCCAACCCCAATCACTTATAGATATACTGTATCATTCACTGTAAAAAAAAAACAGAGAAAATGCTGAGATTATATTGTACCATAACTGCCTTTTGTACATTTCACACCACACCTAATCCTAGAGGCATTAAATAAGCAGACAGAGAGCAACACACACAAAAAAGCCAATTTCCATGGTGTTATGCTACAGAGAGTGTTGCCATTTTTCCCCCTTTTCTGTGACCATTTTGTTCAGCTATCAAAATTAATTTGACAATAATGCACTGAGGTGTTTTGCATGTAAGGGCATGAAGCAAAATGTCAAAAATATCTTGTAAGTCGGTGGAAAATAATAGTTTTCCTTCATTTGTTATACACGAAAATGAAACAGCAATTCCATCCTCCTCTTGTTCTGTCGACTGGTCTAAGTTTACTCTAATAAATGTGTTTTCTTGGCTGTGGTTTCTACTACAACACCGCAGGAACTTTTTTTCACCACAAACATATAATTTTAAGCAGAGATCAACAAATTTGTTAGAATTTGGTCAAGCATGGGGTTTTGCCAGTTACATTTCCCAAATGAAAGAAAACACAAAAGGACCGCTTAGCTTTCTTTTAATGCAGATGTATCGCCATACAAGCAGCAATTATTGACAAACTGTGGAATAAATTGTAACATTTGTTACATTTTGCTATCCATTAATCTCCTTCCTTCAAATACATTTAATATAAATACCTACAATATTTCATTCATGGTTTAATGCCACTTTGATCAGCTCCTTTTTTTTTTTTTCTTTGTCTTGCTCACTTGCCATTTTGTATTATCAAAGTCCCTCAAGCAAGTGGCTGATTAAATGAGGCACTTGATTTCATTTTGAAACCTGGCTCTGATGAGGATGAGCCTTGAACAAGAGAAAGCTTCACATGGTGGGGGT